>NC_081563.1:19528395-19535331 GCF_022355385.1 Mustela nigripes | reverse complement strand
GTTATTAATTCATTAGGTCAAAGGTGAGAAACAATATGCAGAGTGGGTACTTGTCCCAGCTGCCCAAATATTTTATTTCTGGGCCCCTTTATATATAGGTGGTGCTACATGATTATTATTATTATTATTATTATTTTTTTTTTTTAAGATTTTATTTATTTATTTGACAGAGAGAAATCACAAGTAGGCAGAGAGGCAGGCAGAGAGAGAGGAGGAAGCAGGCTCCTTGCTGAGCAGAGAGCCCGATGTGGGACTTGATCCCAGGACCCTGAGATCATGACCTGAGCCGAAGGCAGTGGCTTAACCCACTGAGCCACCCAGGCGTCCCTATTATTATTATTTTTAAAGATTTTATTTGTTTATTTGACAGACAGAGATCACAAGTAGACAGAGAGGCAGGCAGAGAGAGAGAAGGAAGCACGCTCCCTGCTGAGCAGAGAGCCCGATGCGGGACTCTATCATGACCTGAGCCAAAGGCAGCGGCTTAACCCACTGAGCCACTCAGGCGCCCGATTATTTTTTTTTTTTAAGTCTTTTTCATTTATTTGTCTCAGAAAGAGTGAGAGCACAAGGAAAAGTAAGGGGGATCTCAGGACCCTGAGATCATGACCCAAGCAGAAGGCAGAGGCTTCAACCCACTGAACCACCCAGGCACCCCCCGTGTCTGGCTTTTGTTACCTGTTCTTTTGATGTCCTCATGACTCTTTTTGATAGTGGTATAGTCCTCTTTTATTTGGTTAATTATCAATCTGTTTTACTGATTACTTATTGTCATTTAGGCAATTTATGATGTTGCAGAAATACTTTAAGTAAGTGTTGTACATATTTGTGTTCTTGTCAGAATGTAGCCATAGAGTGCATTTTTATATTGGAATTGATGGGTCAAAGACCTATCTATCCAGCCCTGGAGAGTACCAGATTTTGTTTCAGACGGGTCCTACCATTTTGCAGCAATGGAGACAGTATCTGCTCCCCACACTTGGGCAAATAACGAGCTTTTTAGTCCTTTTGACTTTGGCAAGCTTCATAGGTGACAAAAAAAACACACCCTGGTTTTGATTTTGATTTCCATCTTTATGGATGTATGGCTGTGGCTGAACATCTTTGTGATGTTTACTGAACGCTTGTATTTCTCTTCTCTGACCTACGCTTTTATATCCTTTGGCAGTCCTTTGTTTTTTTTAATTGCTTTTCTCACACAACTTTTTATAAGATTTAATTTATCTGAGAGAGGGTGAGAGAGAGCAACAGAGGGAGAGGGAGAAGAAGGCTGCTCTCTGAACCTGGGATCATGGCCCAAGTTGAAGGCAGACATGTAACCAACTGAGTCATCCAAGCATCTCTTTTTTTCTTTCCTTTCCTTTTTTTTTTAAAGATTTTATTTATTTACTTGAGAGAGAGAAGGAGCATGAGAGGGTCGGAGGGAGAAGCAGACTCCCCGCTGAGCAGGAAGCCTGATACGCCTGACACGGACTCAGTCCCAGGACTCCAGGATTTCAACCTGAGCTAAAGTCAGTTTCTTAACCAACTGAGCCCACCCAGTTGCCCCATGTGTGTGATATATTTTCCAATTTTTTCCCTAGTTTTTGTTTAGACTTTGTTTATGGGTTTGTGTGTGTACATGTATATACACATGCACATTACGGTACCAAGTTTTTCATTTTTATGTAGTCCACCTTTGGTTCTGTGTTTCTTCCTGTTGCCCTGCTGTTGTGTCATCCTGTGGAAAGCATACTTAACAAAAAGCAGAATCCATAAGGGATAAGATTTGACTGCATAAAAATGAAAAAAAAACTTTTGTGGGTCAAAATAATACTTGTATGTGATAGAAAATGTGGGGAGGGTTAAAAGGAAAAAAAATCACCTGCTAATGTACCACCCAGTGGCAAACACCACTGGTGTTTCAGCTTAATTTTTTTTTTTTTTGCCCCCTCCTAACTTAATCTTGTTTTGGTTAGTGGAGAATTGTTAGTATGTAGCTTGATCACTGACCTTGAGCTAACACTGGACTTACTAATTGTGGAGGAATGATGGCTCTTACTTCTTGCATGAACTCTGGCAGTTGGCTGGACCTCCTGTCAGCTGCTGAGGAGGTGGAAGGGCAGGAACTAGAGCAGAGAGTATTGGTATTAGAAGGTCATTATGGTGAGATTCTGCAATGTGTTCATAGAAAAGTGTGAATTATGCTATTTCTCCTTCCTAGTATTGTGCAACTTTCCCTCATTATTTAGTAAAGTTCTCTTTAGACAGTGCCTGTGATTTTGTTTTTTTTTTTCTTTTAAACTTTGCAAGGGCAGAAAAAGGGTATTTTTTCTTTTTAACAATTTATTTATTCATCGACAGATAAAGATCACAAGTAGGCAGAGAGGCAGGCAGAGAGAGAGAGAAGGGGAAGCAGGCTCCCTGAGACCCCAATGTGGGACTCGATCCCAGAATCCTGAGATCATGACCTGAGCCGAAGGCAGAGGCTTAACCCACTGAGCCACTCAGGTGCCCAGAAAAAGGGTATTTTAATCCACTTTTTCATGGAGCTTTAAATAGAAATTGTACCTCTAGGGGGATACTATAGGGGTCATGGTATTAATCACAGTGAGAAAACAAAACAAAACTTGAGTTTTCTTTTAAAAGAAGGCGAAATTCGGTAACTCTAGGTTGGAATTACCTGGTTACCTGTCCTCTTCAGGAGATTTTTTTTTTTTCTAGTTCTCTTTTTATTAAAACCTGAACTTTTGGAGCGCCTGGGTGGCTCAGTGGGTTAAGCCGCTGCCTTCGGCTCAGGTCATGATCCTCAGGGTCCTGGGATCGAGTCCCATATCGGGCTCTCTGCTCAGGGAGCCTGCTTCCCTCTCTCTCTCTCTGCCTGCCTCTCTGCCTACTTGTGATCTCTCTCTGTCAAATAAATAAATAAAATCTTTGTTTCCATAGTTTTTTTTTTTTTTAAAGATTTTATTTATGTTTTTGACAGAGAGGCACAGTGAGAGAGGGAACACAAGCAAGAGGAGTGGGAGAGGAACAAGCTTCCTGCTGAGCAGGGCGCCTGATGTGGGGCTGGATCCCAGGACTCCGGGATCAGGACCTGAGCTGAAGGTTCTGATCTTAACAGCTGAGCTACCCAGGGGCCCAATGTTTCCATAGTTCTTTATATCTTTTTAGTATTTCTTGTCTAATAATTGTCTTTCTCTTTGTGTCACCAGTCTGTCTCTACCTAGTTGTGAATTATAGGACTTGATTGTTACTCGTCTTTGCAGCCCCAGGTTTTGGCACTTAGCAATTGTGTATATTACAGTAATGGTTAATTGTAGTAGTGTGGATGTGTTACCGAGTGAGAGAGGCAGGACAGCATAATGCTTAGGAGGAAAGAATCTTGTCCTCCATCACTTACTAGCTGTTGTGACCTTGGGCAAGTTACTTATTTTCTCTGTGCCATAGTTTTCACATCTAATAAAAAATGCCATTGTAATATCTGCCTTATAGGTTTACCATAAAAATTAAATGAGCTGATGTATGATTAAGCACTTCCAACATTTAACTGCTGGCACTTAACTGCTAGATAAGTATTAAATCAAGGATCTTGGGAGAATTATGTTTTGTGAACTCTTCTTGGTTAAACCTAAGGAGTGTGCATGACATACAGACTTCCTGGATAATCAGGTAAAAGGAGTCTAAATAGAATGGACTAGATCAGAATGACTTGATAGAGCTGTTCAGAATTGAGGGACCTTAAGGTAAACCTATACTTGTGATTTTACGAAGCCAGCAGTAATTCTCTGGTATCTGTAGCTGTCTCCTCTTATTTAAATATTTTCTGCCACTTCTTATATTTCAGTTTCTGCCCTGAATCTATAAACTTATTTGCATTTGCATTCACCTTTCATCCTTCTTTCTTTTTTAAAAAAAGAAAACCACACAAGTATTTTTACTATTGTCTAAAGACAGTTTTGCCACCTGTGTTCTTAATTTGGTCAGTCAGCGACCACGTTTTAGATCTGCCATATGATAGGTACTAGGGATACTCTATGTACAAGAGAGGAAGGCATAACCCTTATGAAGCTTACATACCACTGGGCAAGACCAGTGATTTAAAATGTGTTTATAGGGGCACCTGGGCGGCTCAGTGGGCTAAAGCCTCTGCCTTCGGCTCAGGTCATGGTCTCAGGGTCCTGGAATCGAGCCCCACATCAGGCTCTCTGCTCAACGGGGAGTCTGCTTCCACCTCTCTCTCTCCCTGTCTCTGCCTACTTGTGATCTCTGTCAAACAAATAAATAATTCTTTTAAAAAATGCATTTATAATAAATACAGTGTGATAAGCTGTATTTATTGGGGTGTGTGTGTAGAATGCTACTGTAGAAGCGTATTGGTTTTTGAAACCATGTGAGGATGAAAAGGTGCAAGGAGATTAGAAATTAAGAGAGAATCCTGAGGAAGATCAATGTTAAAGGATTGTGGAGAATGAAAAGTCGCAGGTGGAAAGGCAGGAGGGATAGGAGAGTCTGGTGTCACGGCGCTGAACAGAGGAGTGCATCTCAGGACAGAGATAGTGATCAACAGATACGCTAAGCAGCCAGGTAGGGTCCTTTTCCCTCTTTCCGTTTCAGATATTTGTCTCTTATTAGTTATTCCTTCAAAATTCCATGTGTTGTTATCTGTTTCGCTTCTAAACTCACTTAGAGAGTTTTTGATAGTTTGGTAGGTCAGGGGTACTGCATCCTTGGAATTCATCTTGTTCCCAAGGGTGAAACCGTAAGTAGCACAAGTTTGGATAATGAAGGATTTGTTGAACTTGGTCTGGGTCATCTATTCCCCTCTCATGTTGGAATGGGGGGAATTGGGCAGCTAGGGGTACTTTTGTTTCCTTTTATCCTGGTTCTTGAAAACTTGATCAGGTTCATTAGACTAAAGGATTTTTTCCTTGATTCCACATTTCCTTCACTGTTGTAGGAAGAGTTGTTTTAACTCCCTGTTGCTGCCTCTGGACCTCCTGTGGAGTGCTTAGACCCTCTCAAGTTTGATTTCTTCCCTCTTAAGTGGAATCTGAACTTGTAAAGCTAATTAAAGAGCTCCTTGTTGCAAAATACAGTGGATTTTGAGGTTTGTTATCGCAACTCCTATCGGTTTTTGACATTGTTCACCATTCCAGCCTTCTTAGAAATCTTCTGTCTTTTCTGAGGGCTCATGATCTTCTGATTTTCTTCCTGTTCTTCTCCTTAGTTATTCACTGGCTTTTCTCGTGACTCTGTGGCATTGGTGTGTTGGTTCTGTAGCATAGGCTTTCGTCATTGTGCATGTGCTCTGGGTGACCTCCTTCATTACTGCGACATTAGTTACACCAGTTGAAACTTTTGGATAGTAAGTCATATAACACTGAGACAAATCTATAAAGATTATAATATTTTACCTGTACATTTTAAATGCAAAATAAAATCATCTAGATGATGTAGAATTTGGGGTCTGCATATCTCCGCGTATCTGGAAGGAGCTCCTAAGTGCAGGAATAATGGAAATACTGCTGTTATTTATGCTAGAGTTAAACTTGAGTCTTAGGGGCTCTCTACATTACTCCTGGTACTGAAAGTATAATTTTAATATCTTTTTTATTAGCTGGATGGAAGAATCTATGAGTAAAGAAACAGATGTATTAAGTGGACTTTATTTTTAAAGATTTTAATGATTCGTTTGTCTGAGAAAGAGAATGTGCACAAGGGGCGAGGGGGGTTGGCGTGGCAGGCAGAGATAGATGTGGGTCTTGATCCCAGGACCCTGGGATCATGGCCTGAGCCAAAGGCAGATGTTCAGTCTACTGAGCCCCTCAGGCACCCTTTAAGTACATGTTAAAAACCTATTTTATAATGCTTTAATTCAGTGTGGTGTTAATTTTAATTATTCTGAGCACGGTCGCCTGGCTGGTGACTTTTGATCTTTGGTTGTGAGTTGTAGCCTCACGCTGGGCATAGGTTTTACATTAAAACAAAAAATTCTTTTGAGGACCTACTCCGATTGTCATGAAGTAGTAATAAAAACTGTTTTAGAAGTAGTTCCTTGAACAATTCCAAAGAAATGATACTTTTGTTTGATAAACACTGCCCTCCTGTGGTTAAAGTAAGCTACATGTTTTGTAAAGGTACTGTTGTCTTGTTTACATTAAACTTGCAGTAAAATAATGTAATAGGACTAGTAATACAATATATAATAGTATGTAATACTGATTTGATGGACTACACTATTTTTGCTCAGAAATCTACGTAGCCATTTTGTTTCTCCGTCTCTCACTCTTGGGTTTCTCTACTATGCGTACATTTTTTTGTCACTCTGCCTGTGCATATTTTCTTTTCTTTTCTTTTTTTTTTTTTTTAAGATTTTATTTATTTATTTGACAGAGATCACAAGTGGACGGAGAGGCAGGCAGAGAGAGAGAGAGGAGGAGGCAGGCTCCCCACTGAGCAGAGAGCCTCATGCAGGGCTTGATCCCAGGACCCTGGGACCACGACCCGAGCGAGCCAAAGGCAGAGGCTTTAACCCACTGAGCCACCCAGGTGCCCCTGTGCATATTTTCTTATTAAAAATTAAGTGAATTCAAAGTTAGATGGAACTGAAAATATGGAAAAATATTAAGCTATCGAAGGGAGAGAAGATAAATTTAGAAGTGCTAAAAGAAATCCAAAGAAATAATACATTATATGTTAATTTAAAAAAAAAAGAAATCAAAAGAAAAGACCAATCAGTTGTGATATGTGAAGTTAATAAAAACCTCCATGGAGGGGCGCCTGGGTGGCTCAGTGGGTTAAGCCTCTACCTTTGGCTCAGGTCATGATCCCAGGGGCCTGGGATCGAGTCCCGCATGGGGCTCTCTGCTCAGCAGGGAGCCTGCTTCTCCTCATCTCTCTCTCTGTCTGTCTCTCTGCCTATTTGATAGAGAGAGAGATCACAAATAGGCAGAG
>NC_081563.1:19501366-19528295 GCF_022355385.1 Mustela nigripes | reverse complement strand
GGGTTAAGCCTCTACCTTTGGCTCAGGTCATGATCCCAGGGGCCTGGGATCGAGTCCCGCATGGGGCTCTCTGCTCAGCAGGGAGCCTGCTTCTCCTCATCTCTCTCTCTGTCTGTCTCTCTGCCTATTTGTGATCTCTCTCTCTATCAAATAAATAAATAAAATCTTTAAAAAAAAAAAAACCTCCATGGAAAGGCAACATAATGAAAAGATGAATAATAAGCTGGAAAAAATATTTGTAAGAAATGTGACAGTAAGTTTTATTACTTATTTATTTTAAAGTTTTACTATATTGAATGTGAAGATAGAACTCTACAAATGTAATATATACTAAGTGGGCGGTGGTCATGAATAACCAGTTTGCAAGGGAGGAAATACAGTAATTCACAAAAGTATATTAAAATTCATAATAACATTCCATAAAATGTTATTCATAAAATATTTCTAATGATACCTCCCCAAAAAAACCCAAATTTACTGGTTACCTTTAGAGTATACTAGGGGAGCCAGTTAATTATTCTTAAAATCATTAAAAGAAATAAGCACTTACCCTTTTTCTGTATGAGCCATGTGTCCTTCAGGTAACCAAATAGTAGATGGAGATAAAACATTTTTTTAGAAGGATTCTAGCTGATGAATGAAGAAGGCATAGTAGACATTATCACCATTTGTGAACACCTAAATAAAATAACAAGTCTAGGGTGGTGATCAATAGTGGTTACGACAAGAGGTTGGAATGCTGGTGGGAAACTGTTGTTTGTAATATAAAATAATTTGTAGTTTATAATATGAAACTTTATAATAGTCATTTCAGAAAAAGAGACCACAGGTAATTTTGTGTGTTCTGATAGGGTGTGACAGGAAGTATACTGCCTGTCAAGTGTTTTTCCTAAAATAGAACCTGAATCTGAGCAGGCCTTTAGGTGTTAATTCTAATTTTTAGGAAATATGAGGGACACAAACCTATACAATTAGTGAAATACACAATGTGGGAAACTATATGGTGTAGTCTACCTGGTTTCTTTGTAAATAAATTGGAAGAAAAAAAGAAGTCATAAAATCAAAGAGAGTTTAAGACTTGTGTTAACCAAATGTGATGTGTAGGGATCTTTGGATACAGTTTTGAGCAAAGCAACTATGTTTTGTTTTGTTTTTAAATTTTATTTATTTGACAGGCAGGCAGAGAGAGAGGGGGAAGCAGGCTCCCTGCTGAGCAGAGAGCCCGTTGTGGGGCTCAATCCCAGGACCCTGAGACCATGACCTGAGCTGGTTTCAGCTCAGGTTTTGATCTCAGGGTGTTGAGCTTGAGCCCTGTGTCAGGCCCAGAGCTCATGTCAGAGTATGCTTGGGATTCTTTCTTCCTCTCCTGCCACCCTGCTCGTGTGTGCGCGCGGGCGCGCGTGCGCTTCTTTACTCTCCTCAAATCTTTAAAAAAGAAAAACGCTTTTTTCCATGAAAATTGGGGACATGGTCTAAATTGATATTAAAGAATTATAGTTACTTTTTGAAGATTTAAATAGTATTTTTAAAAAAGATTTTATTTATTTATTTAACAGAGAGAGAGATAGAGAAAAACAGATCACAAGTAGGCAGAGAGGCAGGCAGAGAGAGGGGGAAGCAGGCTCCCATCTAAGCAGAGAGCCTGATGCGGGGCTTGATCCCAGGACCCTGAGATCAACTTTATTTTAAACAACTTTATTTTAGTTTTTATATATTTATATTTTTATTTTTTTTAAAGATTTCATTTTATTTATTTGACAGATCACAAGTAGGCAGAGAGGCAGGCAGAGAGAGAGAGAGAGAGAGGAGGAAGCAGGCTCCCTGCTGAGCAGAGAGCCGGATGTGGGGCTCGATCCCAGGACCCTGGGATCATGACCTGAGCTGAAGGCAGAGGCTTAACCCACTGAGCCACCCAGGTGCCCCTTAAAATGGTATTTTTGCTTTTTAGAGAATGAGTCTTTTTTTTTTTTTTGAGATATAGCTAAAGTATTTAGGGATACACTATTTGAGATTTGCTTCAAGATAATCCAGTTTTGTGGAGGAAAGAGGCTGATGGTATAAGCTATAAGCCATGTGTTGTAATTCTTGATTGTAGTGTTCTCTTTACTTTTGTATATATTTTAAAATTTTCATAATAAAAATTAAAAATAGAGTACTTCAGTCTTTTTTTTTTTTTTAAGATTTTATTAATTTATTTGCAAGAGAGAGAGAGAGCGAGCATGAGAGGAGAGAGGTCAGTGGGAGAAGCAGACTCCCTGCTGAGCAAGGGGCCCAGTGAGAGACCCGATCCCAGGATGCTGGGATTGTGACCTGAGCGAAAGGCAGATGAATAATTGACTCAGCCACCCAGGCATTCCCACAAATAATGTTTGTTTTTTTTTTTTTTTTTTTTAAGATTTTATTTATCTGTTTGACAGAGAGAGATCATAAGTAGGCAGACAGGCAAGCAGGGGGCAGGAAGCAGGCTCCCCACTGGCAGAGAGCTGATGCCAGGCTCGATCCCAGGACCCTGAGACCATGACCTGAGCCGAAGGCAGACTCTTAGCCATCTGAGCCACCCAGGCACCCCAACCTTTTTTTTTCTTGAAAGATTTTATTTATTAGTTGGGTGTAATTTTATTTATTTATTTTTTAAATTAACATACAATGTATCATTTATTTCAGGGCTACAGTTCTGTGATTCATCAGTCTTACACAACACACAGTGTTCACCACAACACATACCCTCCCCAAAAGGTTTTATTTATTTATTTGAGAGAGAGAGATAGAGCATGGGGCCAAGGGAGAAGCAGGCTCTCTGCTGAGCAGGAAGCCTGATGTAGGACCTGATCCTGGAACTTCGGGATCATGATGTGAACTAAAGGTAGAGGCTCAACTGACTTAGCCATCCAGGCTCCCTAGTACTGACTTTCCAGTTAAGATATGATATGCCATGGGCGTCTGGGTGGCCCAGTGGGTTAAAGCCTCTGCCTTCAGCTCAGGTCATGATCTCAGGGTCCTGGGATCGAGCCCCGCATTGGGCTCTCTGCTCAGCAGGGAGCCTGCTTCCTTCTCTCTCTCTCTCTCTCTCTCTGCTTCTTGCCTGTCTTCTTGTGATCTCGCTCTGTCAAATTAGTTAATAAAATCTTAGGGCATCTGGGTGGCTCAGTGGGTTAAGCCACTGCTTTCGGTTCAGGTCATGATCTCAGGGTCCTGGGATCAATTCCAGCACCGGGCTCTCTGCTCAGCAGGGGGCTTGCTTCCCTTCCTCTCTCTCTGCCTGCCTCTCTGCCTACTTGTGATCTCTGTCAAATAAGTAAATCTTTAAAAAAATCTGATATGCCATAGAAATTTTTTTTTATTTTAGAGAGTGCATGCCCAGGTCTTGGGGTGGAGGAGGGGCAGAGGGGGAGGGAAAGAATTTTGAGCAGACTTCCTGCTGAATGTAGAGCCAGACCTTAGGGGTCCGTCGAAATGACTCTGAGATCATGACTTGTGCTAAGATCACAAGCTGGATGCTTACGTGACTGAACCTCCCAGGCGCCCCTAGAAATTTTTATTTTTGATTTTTTTTTAAGTTTTAAAATTTCTTTTTAAAAACTATTTTATTTTTTTAAAGTTGTCTCTACAGTTAGTATAGCGTTCAGACTCATGACACCAAGATCAAGAGTTAAATGTACTGACTGAGCCAGTTAGCTGCCCCACCAGAGAAAGTTTTATTAATTTCCATTTTCTAGCTCTTTGGGCTGACAGAAAGCCTCGTTATGATTAATTAAATCATAATCATTAATTAAATATTTTTGCAAATGAATGCAAGTGCCTTATCCAGTAATTTTTCACTCTTTTTTCTTGCAGAATAGTCTTATAGCTGGTCTTCTATATAGTTAGATAATTGTAATGTAGACAGGATTTAAAGCCTAGAGTAGTTGCACCTGGGTGGTTCAGTGGGTTAAGCCTCTGCCTTCGGCTCCAGTCATGATCTCAGGGTCCTGGGATCAAGCCCTGCATTGGGCTCTCTGCTCAGCATGGAGCCTGCTTCCCCCTCTCTCTCTGCCTGCCTCTCTACCTATTTGGGATATCTCTCTCTGTTAAATAAATAAAATATTTAAAAAAAAAGTCTAGAGAAATGATATGATTGTGACATCTTGGCATTTATTTTATTTTATTTTTCTTAAAGATTTTATTTATTTATTTGACAGGTCATAAGTAGGCAGAGAGACAGGCAGAGAGAGAGGGAAAGCAGGCTCTCTGCTGAGCAGAGGACCCCCCCACCCCCATGGAGGGCTGGGGGCTCGATCCTAGGATCTTGAGATCATGACCTGAGCAGAGGCTTAACTCACTGAGCCACCCAGGCGCCCCAGGTCTTGCCATTTAATGTAAAATTATTTCATATTGTAAATTTTGCTTGTGTAATTGTTTGTTACTACCAGTAGGAATTAGTGTAGGGCATTGTTAATTATCTGAGATGAAAATAGTGGAAAAATCAAAAGGCAGGTAGCCTTTTTTGTTGTTGTTTCTAAATATTCAGCTTTTTAAAAAAATATTTATTTGAGAGCGAGAGAGCACAAACGCCCAAGCAGGAGGAGCTGCAGGCAGAGCTGCAGGCAGAGGGATAGGGAGAAGCAGGCTTCCCATTGAGCAGGGAGCCTGATGTGAGGTTGGATCCCAGGACCCTGGGATCATGACCTGAGCTGAAGGCAGCCGCTTAACTGACTGAGCCACCCAGGAGCCCTTCTTTGTGTTTTTCATCTCCCTTACAAACACTGGTGAAACTTTATTTTTATTTTTTATTTATTTTAAAAAAGATTTTATTTATTTATTTGACAGAGCGAGATGGCACAAGTAGGGGGGACAGTGGGGAAGGAGATAGTGAGTGAGCAGGGAGCCCACTGTGGGGCTCGATCCCAGTACCCTGGGATCATGACCTGAGCCAAAGATAGATGCCTAACCATCTGAGCCACCCAGGTGTCCCCACTGGTGAAATTTTAAATGAGGGTAGTAACAGAAATGTGAACTGGGAAACAGTTTTGTTGTATAGTTATAGTTGATTAATAATAACAAAAGCCACTTTTGTTTATCAACCACTTATGGTAAGTTAAGAATACTGCAGAATGTTTTATTTCATGTTCCTGTTTATGAGAATGTTCTAATCCTCACTCTAGCAATGAAGGATCGGGGTTTAGAGTCTTTTAGTCACCTAGGATGTATTCTTAGAGCTATTAGAAGCAGGCTGTTTGACCTCTGTACCTATGCCTTGAAACATTTGAATGTTTTCCATCAATTAAAATTTTTTTTCCAGCCTAAATCCCTTACTTATGTTAATAGCTCTTACAGAGACCAAAACAGAGCCTCAGTCTATTCACTGCTGTGTGTCTGTAGGGAGAGGAGTATTTATTGTAATCACTTGATACCATTTAAGAAAATCAAGATCTCTTATTTGTGCCCTTATTTAAATTTGTATTATGTGGTTTTAGTGTTCCGGATTTCCTAATGATTAGTAACAGGGTGAAATTTAATCGCCAGGTTGAGGACTGTATCAGTTTCCCTAGAAATCCCTTCTAGTTCTTGACCAGGGCAAGCATAATGTCTGTTGCACAAAGTGGTCTTTTGTCAACTCCTGGGTTTTCAGTATGGTCTACAAAACCCTCTACATCTTCCCACTTTCCAAGAAGAACTTGCAGTTCCTTGTCGATTTCAGTGGCTTTGTGTTTCCTTTGAGCAACCAAATGAATTATTTGAAGGGAAGTTCTGTGTTGAAACTGAGTCTGCCTAGAATAGCAACTAAATACGGAGCTATACCCATACCAGTGCTTTTAATGTAGTTTTCTGCTTTGGGCAAATATGGTGTACAGTTTTACTCTTTTACTTGTTGAAAGAAAATCCATTTAGGTAGACTTGGCAAACTCAATGACTATTTTGCTTTCTGTAATGGAATAAAAACCGTGTATTTCTAGTGTTAAGACAACTCTGATATTTCTGTGATATAATTGCTAAGTTTTTTGTTTGTTATCTGTTTTTTAAGTAGGCTCTATGCCTAACATGGAGCAGAAACTCCTTACACCAAGACCAGGAGTCCCATGCTCCACTGACTGAACCAGCCAGGCACCCCGTGGTTGTTCAATTTTACACGTTTTTAAATAATTTTGTTTTTTTATTTTTTTTATTTAAGAACAATTTTTTAAAGATTTTATTTGTTTATTTGATACAGAGAGAGAGAGAGAGATCACAAGTAGGCAGAGAGGCAGGCAGACAAAGGGGTAAGCAGGATGCCTGCTGAGCGGAGAACCTACTGCGGGGCTCTATCCCAGGACTCTAAGATCATGACCTGAGCCGAAGTCAGACGCTTAACCCACTGAGCCACCCAGGCGCCCCAAGAATTTTATTTTTTAATCCGATTTTTATTATTTAGATGAAGTAGCTCATGACCTTATATCAGGGTCATTCAGCAGAGGAAATATAAATGTCTAATGATGTGAAAAATTAAACCTCATTAGTAACTAACATTTTAAAATTATGTATCTGTGTATTTAAAATAATTGCCAAGGATTTTTGAAATGATACAAATGCTAGTTAAGGGTATATTGAAACTCCTATACATCTGGTGGATAGCAATTTGGTAATATTTAAAATAACTTTATGCAGCAATTCCCCTTGTTTGAAAACTTAAAAATAATCTGAAACATTTGGCATTTGTTACAGTGAAAAAAGAATCAGTAACACAATTCCTGAGAATTTGCTTTTTTTTTTTTCCAGTTTTAAGCAAAGTAAAATATTTCCTTTGATGCTCATGGTTACTCCATAAGTTAAAGATATTCTTTTTTTTTTTATAGATGTTCTTATTTTCATATACATTATTTACCTTCTAAGTTGAGGCTATGCTTGTAACTTCTCTGAGTCTTACTTTTCTTCCTGTGAAATTGACGTACCTTCTTCTGCTCTTTCTTGCATTGTTGTGAGGGTCAGAAGAAGTAGAATGGCTATGCAAGGTTTGTAAACCATGAGGCAGTGAGAAATATTTACAGATTAAGGGAGAAATGTAAAAATTCTATCTGGGTAGCACAATAGGAAAATAGTCTTTATAGGAAGATAATGTTTTTTGTGGGTTCAGGTTTTGTTTTTATATTAAGTATATCAGTCTTTTGTGTTCTTATTTGATCATCTTTTGTGTGTATATCTCTATATTAAAGCTCTTTTTGGGGGTGCCTGGATTGCTCAGTGGGTTGGGCCTCTGCCTTCGGCTTGGGTTATGGCTCAGGTTATGCTCTCCGGTCCTGGGATCACGCCCTGCATCCGACTCTGCTCAGCGGGGAGCCTGCTTCTTTCCCCCTCTGTCTCTGCCTGCCTCTCTGCCTACTTGTGATCTCTCTCTCTCTATCAAATAAATAAATAAAACCTTAAAAAAAAGCAAAAAACAAAAAAATAACCTCTTTCTTTGCTACATAAGGGGCATAAGTTGCCATTATGGAAAACAATATGGAGGTTCCTCAAAAAATTTAAAAGAGAACTACCAGTAATCTTACTTCTAGGTATATATCCAAAGAAAATAAAATCAGTATCTTTGGAGAGATATCTGCACCCTTGTATTCATTGCAGCATTATTCACAATAGCTAAGAAATGGAAATGACTTTATTTTAATTTTTATATATATTTATATATTTTTTTAAAAATTTGTTTATTTGACAGAGAGATTAAGAGTGCAATTAGGCAGAGCAGCAGGCTGAGGGAGAGGGAAAAGTAGGCTCTCCGTTGAGCAGGGGGCCAACATGGGGCTCTATCCCAGGACTCTGGGATCATGACCTGAGCTGAAGGCAGCTACTTATCAACTGAGCCACCAGGTGCCTCTGGAAACAACTTTAGTGTCTAACAACAGATGATGGGATAAAGAAAATTACTATATGAAAAAAAATTACTATATATATGCAATGGAATATTATTCAGCCACAAACAAAGAAGGAGATCTGCCATATGTGTGGTGGTAGCTGTATACTAAGTGAAACAAGCCAGATTAATACTGTGGATTTCCCTTAAAAATCCATCCCCCCAATCATTCTCCATTGTACTTAAAGAGATATACAATAAGATAACATAACATCAACATGTCTAATACACAATCGAGAATCTCCTGACAAATGAAGAACTAGGAAAACCTCAAGAACTTGTAAGGAAAAGACAACCTACACACAATAAACCCAAGATGACAAAGATGTTGGAATTATCAGAGAATTTATTTAAAAAAAATTTTTTTTTGGTCAAGAGTATGTGCACACACATAAAAGTGGGTGGAGTGGCAGGCAGAGAATCTCGGGACTCTGGAATCATGACCCTACCTGAAGGCAGACACTTAATGACTGAGCCACCCAGGTGTCCCCAGACAAAGACTTTAAAGCAGCTGTTAAAACTGTGCTTCAGAAAGTCAAGTTTAAAATCAGTGGAGAGAGATGGGGGGAGGACGGTTTTTTAAAAGCAGGCATTTGACTTTGTTAGGTTTAGATCACAAACTTTAAACCCGTCTTCTTTGCACTAAAATTCCGATGTCTAGTTTTCAAAGCCTTTGCAGAGGGCTTTGGGTCTCTTCCAAGTGTGCACCCCTAGTGGCTAATTTGGGGACGTGATAGTACGATTATGGTCAGATACACATACGCATAGTTCTGGAGTGACCCCAGGAGTGTTTCTAGATCTTCATGGTATCAGTTTTTCGAGCTCTTTTCTCTTTACAAGTTCCCTGATACTTTTTGGCTCCTAGAGACTCTCTTCCTTGTCCCATGGCTGGACAGTTGGGGCTTCATTTCTCTGTTTTACTGTATACTTCCACAACCACATTTGAGTTTGGTGCCAAACAAGATGGCAGAGAAAGAAAGCCATGTGGATTCCCTTCATGCTTTCGGAAACAAAAGGATTCTGTTTTATTAGAGTTTTAGGTCCCTGTTTGGCCACTGTTGATATTATCAATGCCAGGGCTGCTGCCCTTGGCTTGTTTGGGGGCATAGGTCAAGGGGAAGAGGGAAAAACCTAGAAAACTCCATCTCCTTAGGGGCCCCCTTTATGTATACTTAGACCAAAAAGAATTCTTTTGGAGCCAATTCTGTCTGTACTTTGTTGACAGTTCTGAATTTGTACTGCCTTTGAGTCTAGGCTGAGTGGTCCCAGAGGAAACAAAACCAGAAAATTCACTCTGGGGTTAGTATGACTTAGAGTTGTGGTTTCCTTCTCCAGGCTGACTACCATTTCCAGGGTCCTTAGATAGCTGCTTCATGCCTTGTGTCCAGGTTTTTAGTTATATTCAGCCTGAGAGACAGGACAGACTATGCTTATTCCTCTTTTTTTTTCCCCCGGCGCCAGAACATAGGTACCTTTTAATATTCCTACAACTGTATTACTCATTTGTTTTGGTTAAGAATTTATTGAGCACTCTTGGCATACTAATCTTTGCTGGAAATGTAAAGATGGATAATCTTTAAGTACTTACAGTAGATCCACAGTTAGGCATGTGATGGGGGTAGAGGCAGAAAGTAAAGAATTTCATATTACACAATAATAATTTAGTTATTAATCTTATCCTTTTGATCTATTTCTACTTCAGGACTTGACATGTGGTTTGTGGCTGAAAAAGAGAAGAATCTATATTCCATTAATTTTCTGTTTTTCCTATTGTCCCAAAATAAAAAGGGTAGGAAGTCTGTGGATATATATGTGCTGGAAGAAATTAATACTTAGTTTTAATAAGAATAAGAAATACAGTTACATATATAATTATTGTAACTTAAAATTTAAAAATAATTTATTATTATATACTTGTTTCTCAGGTCTTAGAAAAATACCCCAATACACCCATGAGTCATAAAGAAATTCTTCAAGTTATCCAGAGAGAAGGACTAAAAGAAATCAGGTGAGTTATTTAAATTTTATTAGTGATAATTATAATACTCGATTAGTCTATTTCATCATGTAAGCAGTATACATTACTCCTGAAGATTGATTATTTAGTAATAATTGCTTTGCTAGTTTCTGATTTATTTAGTTGTTAGATCTTTTAAGTTTTCGGTAATAGCACAGTCACAAAACCACAAGTAAATTAAAAAAAAATTCTTAGCTGTGTCCAACCCATGCACTTTAATTCTTAGGAAGGCCTGGAGCCATCTTCAAGCCTTCATCTATGAGTTCAGGTTTTTGATTTAGTAAGCTTGTCATTAGCAGGTGAAAAGTACTGTCTAGTACAGGGAAAATTCTCGAGGTGGACAGTCTAGGAAGAAATAACCTTGGCCCAGAGGAATAAAGTGGAAAAGATACAAACAAAGTAGTATATATTTCAAGTAATAGTTTTATGTATAGCAAATAAAACAGCTTAGGGTCAATTAATACAGGACCAAAGATAAAACATACTTTAATTATTAGAGCCTTGTATTAATAATAGCACATAATAGTCACTTCATAATAGTCACTTCATAATAGTCACTTCATAATCAAGATCCTCTGCCATCAAGAAACATTAAAATTACGGTCCACATACTTGGTGTTGTTAATGTGGAAATCTGGGAGTCTGCCTGAGATATTGTCGCTAAAAGGTGGAAAGGGTGGCTGCTAAAGCCGCTGCTAGTTGTTCTCAAGTAGGGGTGGCATTGTGTAAACGCCCTTAGGGAAGGTGTCCAGAATTTATGGGGTTATTTTTGATTTTCAGAGTGTCTGGAAAGAAGGGGAGAACTGTGGCATGTAATGTTCAAGAAACAGGGAGACTAAATGTCTTATATTATGCTATATAGTCCTTCACTCCAAAGAATTGTTCAGTCAGATGCCAGAGTAATAGTGAGCTGTGCTGAAATATATGTAAATGGACAATAATTAGTTTTTTGATATGTAGCTATTGCATGTTCTAGATTTTAATTCTCATTTTCTTTAATACAAAATTGAGTTCTTGGCGCTTTGCTAACACAGCTAAAAAAATTTTGTTTTGACTTGTGGCCAAATGTCAGTAGGCCGGGAACAAATTAGGTTTGTTTTATTACTATGAAACAATGAAATATAAATTAGTATTATTTCATTTTATGTAATGCATCTCAGAATTTGTGTGAACATTTGTAAATTAAAACATTAAAATGCATTTGAGGAATTAGCTTTTTTATTTATTTGACAGTCAGAGATCACAAGGAGGCAGAGAGGCAGGCAGAGACAGAAAGAGGGGAAGCAGGCTTCCTGCTGAGCAGAGAGCCCAATGTGGGGCTTGATCTCAGACCCTGGGGTTATGACCTGAGCCTAAGGCAGAGGCTTAACCCACTGAGCCACCCAGGTGCCCCAAAGAATTAGCTTTTAAACATTTTTGTAAATTAAAAAAGTAATCTCTTAATTTATCAATGATACAAATCTAAATATTTACTTGAATTAGATAAGATTTATTAGATTAAGACTAAAGGATAATGCCTGTTTATTTAATTTTTTTACCTTTAAAAAAAAAAAGGATTTATTTATTTATTTGACAGACAGAGATCACAAGTAGGCAAAGAGTCAGGCAGAGAGAGGAGGAAGTAGGCTCCCCGCTGAGCAGAGAGCCCAATGTGGGGCTCGATCCCAGGACCCTGGGATCATGACCTGAGTCGAAGGCAGAGGCTTTAACCCACAGAGCCACCCAGGCGCCCCTAATTTTTTTACTTTTTAAAAAAATTTAAACCAAGTTAATTAGCATATAGTGTATTATTAGTTTCAGAGGTAGAGTTCAGTGATTCATCAGTCTTATGTAATACCCAGTGCTCATTACCTCACGTGCCCTCCTTAAGGTCCATCACCCAGTTACCCCATCCCCGCATAATGTCTATTTAATACCACCAATTTGTGCAAAGTTATAGGAGAAAAAGACAGTAATTTTTGTGGTCTGAGAAACAGTTCTGCTAAGGTATTCTAATACTGTTTCATAACAGTGTTAAGTTATAGAATAGGAATGAGCAAGAGATTTTTTTTTCCCTTAGAAATTAGACTTTTGAAACACTGGGGAAATTGACCAGGGTATCTGGTGTATAGAGACCAGACTCCCATCAGTCCCTTAGCTCTGAATGCCAGGTGCAGAGTCATCAAGCTCCAAATTTCTCTTTTCTTTTTTTTTTTTTTTAAGATTTTATTTATTTATTTGACAGACAGAGATCACAAGTAGGCAGAGAAGCTGGCAGAGAGGAGGAAGCAGGCTCCCCGCCGAGCAGAGAGCCGGATGCGGGGCTCGATCCTAGGACCCTAGGATCATGACCTGAGCTGAAGGCAGAGGCTTTAACCCACTCAGCCACCCAGGCGCCCCAAGCTCCAAATTTCTAAGGCTCTATGACTTTATACTTGTCATTATCATTTCTAGGGAGCAGGCAAGAATAGTAAATAAGTAAAGAATAGTAAATAAACAAAGAAGGATAAAAAGAAGAAATTTAGAAAAAGTAACCAGATGGAAGAGTCATCAAAAATAGCTTCTGGCTTCGCTTAGTGGTAACAATTTATAAGTAGATGTTCTTGTTTAAACTATATTGTTGTGATGCAGTTATGGGACCACAAAGCCATTCTAACTCACCAGTGACTTCCATTTTGTTAACTCCATGTGACTTTTAGTACCTAGCTCTTGCTTCTCAACATTTTTTAACACAGCTGAATACTGCTTCCTTCCTGAAACTCTGTTTTGTTACCTGAAGTGACCACAGGCATTCTTCCTTCTTCCATCTCAGTTTTTTTGCTCAGTATCTTTTTCTTTCATTCATTCATTCATTTATTCATTCGACAGGCATGAGCGCATGTGTGCACAGCATGGGGAGCAGCAGGCAGTGGGAGAGGGAGAAGCAGGCTCACTAAGCAGGGAGCCCAATGTGGAACTCCATCCCAGGACCCTGGGATCATGACCTGAGCCAAAGGCAGACGCTTAACGACTGAACTACCCAGGCATCCCTGCTCTTTACCTTCTACCTTAAGTGCAATTTTCCATTATCATCGCTTTAAGTATTATATGTTGTCAATTCTCAAAGAGGTAGGAAAGCTTTTCCCACCTTAGCCTTTGTATATCCTGCCTTCATAGCAGGAAATGTGCTTTTCTCTCAGTTCCATCTTATTTGTCAGGTTTCAGTTTGAATATGTTTTTTCCAGAGAACTTTGGCTGAGTTTACGAGCTAGAGCAAATTTCCTTTTTTAGTGTATTATAGTGTTCTGTTTATTTCTTCATAAGACTTGAAATTACATATTTTCGTGATCTTAAAAAAAAAATCACACAGCTTTTCTATAGCTTATATTAAGGGAGCTGCGTGAGGGCAGTGGCATCTCTTCTTCCCCCTCCTCTTTTGTGCTTGATACATACCAGACATTGAAAAACCTACCTGTTAATACGTGTATGAAGTATCAGACGTTGGAAGATTATACTCTGATGTAGTCACAGCTTATCCTCTTGCTGCAGTGATATGTTAAGTGATAGTCTTAAAATTTTAAAGTTTTTAGAGAGGTCATTTTAGACAGAATGAAATAGATAATTTCTTTATTGAAGATGTGCTACTTTTTAGTTAATTTTCAGTCTTCAGTCCTCAGTACATGGCTTTCAATCCTTTTTTCCCTTTCTAGTTTTCCATGTGTTCCCCATTCTGAGGAAGCTCACTTAATTTTGAGTAGTCCATATTATATTGTTTTATTTTAAAATATATTCAAGTGGAAACGGCCCAAATGGCCATCAGAAGATGAGTGTGTAAATAAAGTGTAGTATACACATTCAATGGAATATTATTTGGCCTTAAGAAGAATTGGAATTCTGGGGCGCCAGGATGGCTCAGTCAGTTAGGTGGCTGCCTTCAGCTCAGGTCATGATGCCAGAATCCTTGGATGAGTCCCACATGAGGGATTTCTTCTCCCTCTGCCTGCTGCTCCCCTGCTTGTGCGCTCTCTCTGTCTGACAAATAAATAAATAAAACCTTTAAAAAAAAGAAGAATTGAAATTCTGATACATGTATGTGGGTGAACCTGAAAAACATGCTAAGTGAAATAAAACAGACACAAAAGGACAAATAGTGGTATAACAGGGGGGAAAAGGATAAATATTGTACAGTTCCATTTATATGAGATACTTAGAACAGGCAAACTGATAGAGACACAGAGTGGAATAGAGGTTACCCGGGGCTGAGAATAGGGAAGATCGGAGAGTTACTGTTTTAATTAGTACACAGTTTTTTTGGGGATGATCCGAAAGTTCTGGAAATGGACAGTGGTAATGGTTGTGCAACATTGTGAGTGTACTCAGTGCCAGTGAAATCTACACTTACAAGTGGTTTAGATGGTAACTTGTACATTATGTATATTTGCTAGCCAACCAGCCAACAAAAAAAGTATTAAACATGAAGTGATTGACTCTTGGCTGAGAAAGACTGATGTACTAGTCTCTTCAAGAACTTAAAAGGGTTTTTCAGGATGCTTTCTGCAGTCTTGGTGTTATACAGTTTTATTAAGTCTCAGGGTCTGGTCACCAAACAAAAGCTACATGGTAATGTGAACAGGGAAGTTATTCAGTTAACTGGTTAAGTTATTAGTTGGTTAACCAGAAGTTAACTATTTAAGGGGAGCAACCAGTACCTATAGGGCTGAGGCAGTGTGCCCTAAGAAAGAGTAACTTTCAAGGTCTCCCTCTATGTCCCAAGGTTGTGATTCTTAGTGAAGTAGGTGGGGCTCTGCCAGTGGAGACAAAGATCACTGGTGCTGTAGCCTGGCCTGGCAAATAGGAAACTGCCTACTGGGTATTAGTAGAATTTGCTGGAAAGCTTCCTGCTGGGCAGTTATCCCACATTGACTGCAGAGCCAGCTGAGGCACCAGCAGAATTTTCTGGGAAGCTACCCACAGTCATTCTGCTGAACCTTGCTGAAGGTTGGGTGCCACTGAATGTCCCTCATGTTGCTGGGTGCTGCCTGCCGTTAAGAGCGGGCAGGCAAGAGCACAGTAAAACCAGAAGAAAAGCCCCCTTTCAGTCTGCAGCATTCTTCCAGCGCTCTGCTGACAGAACTTAATACCGAGCCAGCTGGCAAAGGAGAAGTGTTTATAGGGTCCAGCTCCACTACCACAGAGAAAGATAAAGAAGGTTGAACTTGGAGGTAAAAATCAGTAAATTGATAAGTAGCTGAGCAGCCTTCAGTGGTTTTTCAGTGGAATAACTTAGATCATTGTCTGGACCCACACACCACTTTGGTTTACTTGATTTGTTTCCATCTGCTCTCAAGCAGAGTGGTTACAAGACTGTTTTCTGTATGGGATCTAGGATTTCTCACCTTAGAACATCGATTAATCTTTTATCTTCACTTTTTTATGAAAAATCTTGACAGTGTTTTAAAACCAACTCATATGTTTTTTCTTATTTAGCCTGTTTATCTGGTGGATTTTAGGGATTTTTAAAACGGTTTATTTATTTATTTATTTGGGGTTCTGGGTGGTTCAGTCGATAAGCGGCTGCCTTTGGCTCAGGTCATGATCCCAGAGTTCTGGGGTGAGCCCCACATTGGGCTCCCTGCTTGGCAGGAAGACTGCTTCTCCCTCTCCGACTCCTCCTGCTTGTGTTCCTTCTCTCACTGTGTTTCTCTCTCTCTCTGTCAAATAAATAAAATCTTAAAAAACAAAAAGAAAAAGATTTTGGTTATTCACGTGAGAGAGAGCACAAGCAGGGGGAGAGGCAGAGGGAGAGGTATACTCCCTCCTGAGCTGGGAGCCTAACATGGGGCACGATTCCAGGACCTGAGCTGAAGGTAGACACTTAACCATCTGAGCCTTCTTTTGAATAATTTGAGTTTTGCAGTATAATATGTTTTTCTTTCACATATATATTAGTTCATTTCTCTTTCCCTCATGGAGTATAGTAATATTGAATGCATTTTTATCTGGTAAGTCTAACATCTGGGTAATCTCAGGGTTGGCAGTTGTCCATTGCTTTTCCCTTGAGAATTGCTTACATTTTCCTGGATCATTGTTTACTGAGAAATTTAAGATTGTATTCTGGACGTTTTTAATATTATATTATTTTAGGCTCTGCTTTACTATTATAAACCTCTGGAGAATGGTGATTCCTTGCTTTGTTCCTTTCATCCTTCTTTCAAGTCAATCCTGTTGTCATCAGACTACATGTTCACTTTTCTGTAGGTGAGATTTGTTTCATGCATGTGCCACTCAGGGTTATTAGTCTGAGATGTGAGCTGTGGATCAGTTCTCAAAGCCTTTCCTGTGTTGGTTGGGAATGTCCCAAGTATACAGAGCTCCAGGATGAGCCCACGCCTCCTGTGAGAATTAGGGTATTCCTTGTCCTATTCTTTTCTCTCAGGAGTACAATCTCCCCTACCCCCAGCCTTTGGTGTTCTTTTTCCCTGTCTTAGCCAGAAAGATAGAGCTTTTCTCATAATTTTATCTGTCACGTACAGTGGTATATCTCCTCAACCAGGGTCTGGGAGCCACTTTAATAAAATGGTGAGAAAACCCCCAGAAAACTCACAATGTGTGAATTTAGCCAACTGCAGCGTTAGAGGGAACAGTTCACATGATTGACTTCACTTACTAGTTCCAACTGTATAGTTCAGGGAACCTTAAGACTACTCTCAAGGCTCCATAATTTTAAAATTTAAATCCATAAATTTTCCATAATTGTATAACTCACTGAAAACTTTAAAGATTATGGGAAGGATACAGGGAAAGGATACAGATGAAGATTAGCCAAGGGAAGAAATGTATAGGGCAGAGTTAAGGTAAATTACCAAATACAGACCTTCCAGTCATCCTGGCCCTATGACTTAGGGTAGTGTTAAATATCAATATCAGTTTGTGATAATATGCCTGGAACACTGCCAGTATCACTCAGGCCTTGGTGTCTAGAGTTTTTATTGGTGGTTCATCCTCTAGGCATGATTTATGACCCATGTGGCTGATCTTGAGTTTCTAGTATCTAGCCCCTCTAGAGATAATCTGTTACTGTGTGGACCAAGCTCTCACTCTTAATCTTATTGTCAATGTGGCTAAAAGCTCTTACCCATGGGGTCCTTGGGTGGCTCAGTTGCTGAGTGTCTGCCTTTCACTTGGGTCGTGATCCCAGGGTTCTGGGATCGAATCCCATATCGGCCTCCCTGCTCAGTGGGTAGCTTCTCTACTACCCCTGCTTGTGTTCCTTCTCTCACTGTCTCTCTCTGTCAAGTAAATAAATAAAATCTTAAAAAAATAAAAGACCCTCCCCGAAATTACAGTGTTGCTGTCTGGCTGCTCAACTCTGTCATAGGGCCTTGTGATTATTTCCAGGAGCAATGACCAGACCTCTCATTGGGTAAAGTTAAATTCTTTTTACATACTCCCATATGAATCAAGTTTTGATTTCCCAAATGTGCCAGCTTTCTTAATTTTTAATGTTTAAGGTGGTTGCTTTTTATTAATTTATTTTTTTTTAATGATTTTATTTATTTATTTGACATAGAGAGATCACAAGTAGGCAGAGGGGCAGGCAGAGAGAGGGCGAAGCAGGCTCCCCGCTGAGCAGAGAGCTGATGCGGGGCTCGATCCCAGGACTCTTGAGACCATGACCTGAGCGAAGGCAGAGGCTTAACCCACTGAGCCACCCGGGCATCCCTGTAGTTGCTTTTTAAAAATTAACATATAATGAACATACTCCAAAAACATTTTAAAGCATACAGCTCAGTGTTTTCTTTTTTTAAAAAAGATTTTATTTATGAGAGAGAGAGAGAGCATAAGCAGGGGGAGGGTTTGAGGGAGAAGCAGACCGTGCTGAGCACAGAGTCTGATGTGGGACTTGATCCCAGGACCCTGGGATTATGACCTGAGCCAAAGGCAGATGCTTCATCAACTGAGCCACCCAGGTGCCCCATAGTCTTTTTATTTAATATATTCACCGAGGACATTTCCATTATCCCCAGAGAAACCCTGCAGTATTAGCTGTCATTCCTCTTCCTTGCCTTGCCTTAGCCCCAGTATCCCAGCCCTAGGCAACCAATAATGGGTTTTCTGTCTCCATGGAGTTGCAGTTTTGGGTATTTCATATAATGGAATCATTATATGAAATTCATGTCCTTTTGTGACTGGCTTTCTCATATAGTGTGATGATTTGAAAATTCATTCATACTGTAACATTTATCAGTACTCTGTTCCTTTATTGCTAAATAGTATTCCATTGTATGCACATGCCGCATTTTGTTTCTCCATTCATCAGTTGGTGGACATTGTGGTTATTTTCATTTTTGGGCTATTAGGAATAATGCTACTGTGAACATCTGTGTACATGTATTTATATAGGAAATTGCTTTTTGTATTTTTGTCCACAGGTTTTAGTTGTAACCAGCCAGAGGGAAAGAGGGTGTTGTGGGTCTACTCTGTCTTCATCAGGTCTCACCCACTCAATTTTAAATCATGAAATTGGACTGAAGGGGTTAAGGAGGTTAATAAAGGGGCTGTTTTATTAGAGTAGATGAGATGCGGTGGTTTGGATTACCTGACTAGTGCTGGAGGCAATAGACTGATTTGAGATACATCTTTTAAGACTTGCTTTTGGATTGGATGTGGGAAGGAAAAGGAAGGAGGAGATAAGAAATGATTTCTGGGTTTCAGTAGCTACCGTTTACTGTAGAAAAGAACCGAGGAACTGGTCATGTGAGGAACTGATAAAGGATTCACTGAGCATGTACTTGTGGGTTCAAAAGAAAAGCTCTGAATGTCTGGAGAGGTGCGAAGGTCTTCTGGTGTAGGACCTGATTATAAGTCTCGAGATAGCAGTGAAAAGGTAGAATGATCTGGAGCTGTAGAGTAGGTATCTGTTGTCTGTGATAAATACCCAATACCTGTTCTAGAAATCAGTGAGTAAGGAGTTCTCCTGGTGTGTTACAGAATCCAAGAATATATCCTTTTTTTTAAAAATATTTTACTTATTTATTGGACAGAGAGAGAGAGATCGAGATCACAAGTAGGCAGAGAGGCAGGCAGAGAGATCCCAGGACTGTGAGACCATGACCTGAGCCAAAGGCAGAGGCTTAACCCACTGAGCCATCCAGGCGCCCCTCCTTTTTTTTTTTTTTTTTTTAAATGATAATATACTTCATTTATGTTACAAGTCTGTGTTAGTAAGGTAGGAACTGAAGTCAGTTATTTAAATATAAATGTTTACTTTTAGAAAATTGCAAATTGAAACAAAGGTATATATCCTCCAGCTAAACTATAAATGGTCTTCCCACCCCAGACTATATTGAAGTTAGCCTTAGGCATTTTTATTACTTCAGCATTGCAGTATATATCTAACAGCTGAGAAGTTAAAAGACTGAGTGCAAACTGGATATTGTGTCTTATCAGAAAGAGAGCAGCTAAGCACAGACGTTAAGTATGCCTACTGTGGGTAAAGCATACAAAGGCTAATGCTTTATGTATGTGAGACCATTCCTGCTAATCCTTGCTGTTATCCCTCATTACTTTTTTCCTTAGTCTTCTGTACATCAGGTTTCCCCCCTTCATCGGCTTGGCAACCATTGATGTTTACAGTGTATTTTCATAGCATTAAATGTGGGACTCAGGCCTTCCTTCTAAAGTAGCCATTGCTTTTGGTGCCTGTCCCTCACCCCCAAGTTTTCTTAACCTGCCTTGTTCATCATATTAGGTCTATTACCTTGATTTTTCTTTTTCTTTTTATTTTTTTTTTTTTAAGATTTTATTTATTTATTTGACAGACAGAGATCACAAGTAGGCAGAGAGGCAGGCAGAGAGAGGAGGGGAAGCTTGCTCCCTGCTGAGCAGAGAGCTTGATACGGGACTCGATCCCAGGACCCTGGGATCATGACCTGAGCTGAAGGCAGAGGCTTCAACCCATTGAGCCACCCAGGCGCCCCACCTTGACTCTTCTTATATATGCTAATAGAGAAAGTTTTTAGGAAAGGAGAGAAAAATAACAAAATAATTTTCTGAGATGCTGTTCTCTTCCTGTTTTTTCTTTACATTCATAAGTAGAAGAGGAAAGACAAATTAGGAAGATTTCTTGGTTTTATGAATTTATCATCCACAGATTGAGTATTTTCTGAGTTAGGCCAATTATGAGTAGTCAGAAGGATTCTTGATATATAATAATTTTGGTGAGGCATGAATTTGAATCTTAAATCTTCCATAAAATTGATATGGGAGAATAAGTTATATAGCTAGTAAGAGTGTAGCCAACTACCTAGCTTTTAAGTTAGGTTGATCATTACTTATTTGCCCTCTCTCAAATAAGTCGAGAAGTATTTAAAAGCATTGGTTCTTGATGGAAAAAGACCTGCAAAGGAAGACTAAATGCTAGTTATATAGTAGTTTTGGAAAATTTGGGGACAAGCAGATGACGTGGTTGTGGGTTTCTTGCAAATGAAGTTTCTCTAGTTGTTTACAAATCATAGCCCCAATTTAAAGAGCAATTTCTTGCATTCCTCATCCTTTTGTCCCTCCTGAACCCCTTTTCTAAGCCAGTTATGTTACTTTAGTCATAAAATATTATAGCTGGCAGAGATAATTGGAATTTACCATTTAATTTCATTTTATTACTAAATAATTAAGGCCCGTGGAGGTTGGTCAGGGTCATACAAGTTCTATGAAACTAGAAACCCAGATTTACTGCTTCAAGTTTTGTTCTTCCTAGTGTATCATATTGCCTCTACATCCCTAGTTTTCCCTACTCTTCTGATTAGTCTCTTTTTCAAATCAAACTTATATTATGTGCTGACATATAATAACTTTAGGATAGTTGCTGTCTAACTGTAAATGGCTTTCTGGAAGAATTTGAAACAAAAACCTCAGACATTATAATAACTTGGATTCTGAAAGGGCTGGTACATTTTTGGGGGGGAGGGGTGTGTGTGACCCAGTGTGGGACTTGAACTCATGACCCTGAGATCAAGACCTTAGCTGAGATTTGGAGTTGGAGGCTTAACCGACTGAGCCACCTAAGGGCCAGTACAAGTTTAAGAATTTATAATAATGGGGTATTTAAATAGATCTTTTTTTTTTTTTTTAAGATTTTATTTATTTATTTGACAGAGAGAAATCACAAGTAGGCAGACAGGCAGGCAGAGAGAGAGGAGGAAGCAGGCTCCCCGCTGAGCAGAGAGCCCGATGTGGGCCTCGATCCCAGGACCCTGAGATCATGACCCGAGCCGAAGGCAGCGGCTTAACCCACTGAGCCACCCAGGCGCCCAGATCTTTTTTTTTTTAATAAGATTTTATTTGTTTATTTGACAGAGAAAGAGATCATCAGTAGGCAGAGAGGCAAGCAGAGAGAGAGGGGGAAGCAGGCTCCTGGGGCTCGATCCCAGGACCCCGCGATCATGACCTGAGCCGAAGGCAGAGGCTTAACCAACTGAGCCACCCAGGTGCCCCTAAATAGACCTTTATATTGTTGTTTTGTATTGCTTCAGTTTCTTTTCTAACAAAAGTTGTTTTTCTGTTTTTTGTTTTGTTTTGTTTTTTTAACGTCTCAGTCTTAAATCCCAAGCAAGCTTCTTTAGAGTTGGAATTGTAATGAATCCTGGGAACCAGTTAGCAAAGATCATGCTCAGTAAACAATTTGCCAGATTGAAATTTTACCTCTTCAGTGGAGTCCTGGTTGAGTTTGATTAGTATTAATACATTTACTTATGAGCAAAATAATCCCCCTCATATGGTATCATAGTATGTTTTTGTTCATCTCATACCAAAAACTAATCCTAGCACCTGTTTTTTTCCTGTCTGTCCTTATGTAAAATAGGTCGCAAGGGAAGTACAGTCAACATTGTCTGTGCTTTTCAGCAGAAATCATTATCCCTGCAGAGTAGGTCTTTGGACTATTTGCCAAACTGATTTGTCTTAAGGTGTTTCACTAGAAAAGATCTCAGTTTAAGAATGAAGAACATTATTGATTAAATTGATGCCATATTAACTAAAAATTAGCTGACTTTGAGTTCGGCCTGTGTTTTCTTTATCTGTCTGTTACAGTCTGCTTTCGAACACAGACGTTGTAGGGATGTCAAAAAGGATTAATGATGAAAAAATAACCCCCTAAGGCTTGGATATTGACAGAAAAGAGTATTCTAATCCATTGTGTTAAGCTTCATGGTAGTGAGTTTATTATGGATCAAAGGGAAGCTAGTAAACCTTAGGGTCCATAGCTGATGGCTTTATGATGGCTCCTTGAAACTGAAATGCATGGGAAGAATATTAAAGAATATTCATTCATCCGCATTTAACTCCAGACTGCTTTAATAGTTTTAGTATGCCATATAATTGAGGTACTGCACCTGCTTTCTGAAATGGTTTAGATTATTTAGCTGAGTTTAATTGCATTTTTAGACAAAGTTGTATTGTGAGCTAACTTGCGAATTCTAAAGAAGAAATAAATGTTTTATTTAGCAAAGTGGGGGGAGGGTGCTAATTTGAAGAATTGTGGATATTGCTGGGAGGGGAAGGGGGAGTTTATTTTTTGCCTTTATTGTTAAAATTAAAAGTTTTTTTCTCTTTCTTTCATTTTCTTGGGGTGCATTCCAACTCCAGAAGGTAAGAAGTATTACTTTATTCTAAGGATGTATGTACAATGATAAAGTCTCTTCTACAAGTTTAATTGAACTCACCTTTGGATGCATGATTTTTACTTTATAAGTAAACAATTAGTCTAGAAACAATAAGACTGAAATGACTGTGTAAATGTTTTATTATATGTGCTCTTTTGTCCTTGCTGTTTGTAATAAACTTTATTTGGTCATAATTTTAGAAACCAATCAACATTTAGTTTTAAAATTATCATTTGACTTATACTATCATTGGGATACCTAGTGTTCTGCAGAAACTATTTCAGTTTGAAAATATGTGGGCTAACATTTGCTTTATGGCAGTAGGATTGAAAATATATATGTTTATGCTCTGATTTAGAGACTGTATTGGCCAAATCTTCTGTGGGAACACTTATTTAAAACCAGGCTAGAACAGGTTAAAATTCATAGTTTGGATCCTTTACTGAATTGGCTTTTTTTGTGTGTGTTGACATAGCATTTTATTTTTTATTTTTTAAATTTTTAAAAAAAGATTTTATTTATTTATTTGACAGAGCACAAGTAGGCAGAGGGAGAGGGAGAAGCAGATTCCTCACCAAGCAAGGAGCTGTACTTGATGCCAGGACTTTGGGATCATGACCTGAGCTGAAGGCAGTTGCTCGACTGACTGAGCCACCCAAGCGTGCTTGACATAGCATTTTAGACACACCTCTGTTTTAACAACTCCTCTGTTATATTATAGTTACATATTATAATTATCTGCCTTGCCTGTGAGACATGAGAACAGGAATCACAACAATATATTTTCATGTAAATAGCCATGGCATGACATTTAGTTAGAGCTTAGTACTTTTTTTTTTAGTACATCTCTTTAACTCCAGCTACATTTGCATTCCATTAAGTTCATTTACAAGAATTTATTCATTTTTGAGTATCAGTTTATGGAGGAAACCTTAATCCAGGTTGTACAAACAGTTAAAATTATAAATTAAAATATTAAAAACTAGATAAGAAAAGTTTTGTGTATTTTTTTAAAAGATTTTATTTATTCATTCATTCATCCATTTATTTATTTATTTTTAAAAGATGCTTTATTTATTTATTTGACACAGGAGAGAGATCACAAGTAGGCAGAGAGGCAGGCAGAGAGAGAGAGAGAGATGAGGAAGCAGCCTCCCTGCTGAGCAGAGAGCCTGATGCGGGACTCGATCCCAGGACCCTGAGATCATGACCTGAGCTGAAGGCAGCGGCTTACCCCACTGAGCCACCCAGGCACCCCAAGATTTTATTTATTTATTTGACAGAGAGAGAGGGAACACAAGCAGGGGGAGTTGGAGAGGGAGAAGCAGGCTTCCCACCAAGGAGGGGGCCTGGTGTGGGATCCCAGGAGCCTGGGATCATGACCTGAGCTGAAATGAAGGCAGACGCTTAACGAATGAGCCACCCAGGCGTCCTCGTGTGTGTATGTTTTTAGGGGGACTTAATATTGATTAGATGCTTTAGGGACAAGTAACAGGAACCAAATGTGAATGATTAAAACAAAATGGGATTTTTTTTTTTTTTTTTTTTTTTAAGAATGTGGGGTAGCTCATAACCTCAGAGGAAAGAAACAGGCTCTGAAATTGAGAGAACTAAGGCAGCTTCAGAACTAACTAACTAACTAACTAAGGTAGCTAGAACTAACGGATTCACTCATCAAGACACTTCTAGCTGGGATGAGTTAGTCTCTGTTCTGTTCAAGGTTAAAATTTGAGAAAGGGTGAACCTGGCTGGCTCACTGTCTAGGCATGGTGAGATACTTTGACTTTCCAATAGGGTAGGTCATAGTTCCCCCAAAGCAAAGTATACACTGTTTCCAGAAGGAGAGAAAAAACAGATGTCCACTGTGTTGCTCATGGTAGAAAATTACAAGAGAAAAGTAGAAGCTACAAGCAGTTGTAATAAGTAACCCTTTTACAGATTGTCTCAGTGGTAACATGTGCTGTACTCTAGTACAGTATCATGATCAGAATATTGTTTTTGCTGCAGTCTACTTTGTGCTTGTGTGTGTGTGGGTGTGTGTGTGTGCGCGCGCGCGCGGACAGACGTATGGATGTATATTTGGGTTGTGCATTTTAATCACATGTATAGATTCATGGATCTACTATCTGTCATAATACAGAACAGGTTCATCAACAAGAAAGTCCCTTGTGTTGTCGGTTTCACAAGCACACCTCCCTAGTGCCAGCCCATCCATTCCCCTAAACCCCAGAAAACCACTAATGTGTTCTGTATTTCTGTCATTTTGCCATTTTAAGAATTTGTATTGTTGGAGTTATATAAATTATGTAATTATTTGGCTTTTATTCAGTGTCATTCCCTGTAGATTACATCCAGGTTGTCGTATGTGTCAATATTTCACTCCATTTTATTGCTGAGTAGTATTCAGTGACATGTGTAGCGGAGTTATTTAATCATTCACCCACAGTAGGACATGTGAACTGTTTCCAGTTTTTCTTTGTCCTGTTTTTGACTATTACAAATAAAGCTTTTTTTTTTTAAATTTAAGATTTTATTTATTTATTTGACAGAGAGAGAGAGAGCACAAGTAGGCAGAGAGGCAGACAGAGAGAGGGGGGAGGCAGGATCCTCGCCGAGTGGAGAGCCCAATGGCGGGGCTCGATCCCAGGACCCCGAGATCATGACCTGAGCCGAAGGCAGAGGCTTTAACCCACTGAGCCACCCAGGTGCCCCACAAATAAAGCTTTTATGAAAATTTGTGTAAACATAAATTTTGTAAACATAAATTACACATATGTTTTTGTGTAAACATAAATTTCTTTTCTCTGGCATAAATGGCCAGAAGTGTAGTGTTGGATGGTCTGGTAAGTGCATATTAGTTTTAAAGAGATTTTCACATTGTTTTTCAGAGTAATTGTACCATTTTACATTCTCACTGGCATTATATGTGAGATCCAATTTCTCTGATATTGGAATGGATTCTTTGTAAATAGCATATAGTTGGGTTGGGGGGTTGTTAAGGACAGCTCTGCTAATCTTTGCCTTTAAATTTGCATATTTACATCATATATGTTTAAGGTAATGATTGATAAGAGTTTATGTCTGCCATTTTATTATTTGTTTTCTGTTTGTTTCCTCTGTTTCTTTTACTTTTTTTTTTTTTTTTAAAGATTTTACTTATTTGAGAGCAAGAGCTAGAGAGAGAGAAAGAGAATATAGAGGGAGAGGAAGAGAGAGAAGCAGATACCCTGCTGAGCAGGGAGCCCAATGTGGGGCTTGATCCTAGGACCCTGAGATCATAATCTGTGCCAAAGGCAGATGCTTAACCGACTAAGTCAACCAGGCCCCCCCCCTTGTTCTATTTTTCTTTTCTTGCCTTCTCATGGGTTATATTTTTAGGATTCCATATTGGTTTATTTATAGTGTATTTCTTTGTATCTGCATAATTTCCTCAGTGTTTGCGTATTACAGTGTACTTATGTGATTTATCAGTCTGATGGAATGAACATTTTACCACTTTGAAGTGTGGAACCCATTCCATTTAGGGTCTTAGCACTTAATGTTACAGTTTTTTGTTTCAGTCATCAAATATTAGTTAAAAATTCATGAGAGGGGTAGTCTCTTGCATGTACCCTTATTTCTATTCTTCCTTCTTTCCTGATGCTCCAGTATCCCCCTCACCTTTTTTTTTTTTTTTAAGATTTTATTTATTTATTTGACAGACAGATCTCAAGTAGGCAGAGAGGCAGGGAGAGAGAGGGGGAAGCAGGCTTCCCGCTGACCGGAGAGCTCTATGTGGGGTTTGATCCCAAGACCCTGGGATCGTGACCTGAGCTGAAGGCAGAGGCTCAACCCACTGAGCCACCCAGGTGCCCCTCCAGTATCCCTTTTTTTTTTTTAAGATTTTATTTATTTATTTATTTATTTATTTATTTATTTATTTTAACGATTTTATTTATTTATTTGACAGACAGAGATCACAAGTAGGCAGAGAGGCAGAGAGAGAGAGAAGAGGAAGCAGGCTCCTTGTTGAGCAGAGAGCCCGATGCGGGACTCGATCCCGGGACCCCGAGATCATGACCTGAGCCGAAGGCAGCGGCTTAACCCACTGAGCCACCCAGGCGCCCCTTAAGATTTTATTTTATTTTGACAGAGAGATCACAAGTAGGCAGAGGCAGGCAGAGAGAGAGGAGGAAGCAGGCTCCCCGCTGAGCAGAGAGCTCAATGCTTGCCTCGATCCCAGGACCCTGGGTTCATGACCTGAGCCGAAGGCAGAGGCTTTAACCCACTGAGCCACCCAGGTGCCCCCCAGTATCCCTTTTTTTTTTTAAATTTTTTTTATTTTTTATTTATTTATTTGACAGAGAGAAATTACAAGTACACTGAGAGGCAGGCAGAGAGAGAGAGAAGGAAGCAGGCTCCCTGCTGAGCAGAGAGCCCGATGCGGGACTCGATCCA
>NC_081563.1:19398606-19501266 GCF_022355385.1 Mustela nigripes | reverse complement strand
CGATCCCAGGACCCTGAGATCATGACCTGGGCCGAAGGCAGCGGCCCAACCCACTGAGCCACCCAGGCGCCCCTCCAGTATCCCTTTTTTAAAAAATATTTTTTTAAAGATTTTAATTATTTATTTGCAAGGCTGGGGGGGGGGACCCGTAAGAGCAGGGGAAGGGACAGAGGGAGAGGGAGAAGCAGACTCTCCACTGAGCTGGAAGCACAACGTGGGCTTCAATCCCAGGACCCTAGGATCATAACCTGAGCCAGAGTTAGATGGTTAACTGACTGAGCCAGCCAGGTGCCCTCTAGTATCCCTTTTATCTTTTTCTTTCTATTAAAAGAACTTCCTTTAGCCATTCCTTTTTTTTTTTTTTTTAAAGATTTTATTTATTTATTTGACAGAGAGAAATCACAAGTAGATGGAGAGGCAGGCAGAGAGAGAGAGGGAAGCAGGCTCCCTGCTGAGCAGAGAGCCCGATGCGGGACTCGATCTCAGGACCCCGAGATCATGACCTGAGCCGAAGGCAGCGGCTTAACCCACTGAGCCACCCAGGCGCCCCACCTTTAGCCATTCCTTAAAAGTGGGTCTGCTAGCAGCTCACTTTAGTTTTACGGTTTCTGAGACTGTCTTTATTTCTCCTTTGTTTCTAAAGGATAGTTATTCAGATACAGAATTCAGAAGGAATTACTATAGAATTGACCATTCATTTTGGACAGCATTTTGTAAGACTTTATGCCACTTCCTTCTGGTCTCCATGGTGTCAGGTGAGAAATTGGCTGTTGATTGAATTAGTGTTTCTTTGTAGGTAATGTGTTGTCTGGCTGCTTTCATGATTTTTTTTTTTTTAATTTAATGCTCAGAAATTTCATTGTGTGTCTTTGTGTGTGGATTTCTTTGAGTTTATTTTATTTAGCTTTATTGAGTTTCTTGAATATTTTTGTTTCTTTTTCACCACGTAAGTTTCTAGCCAGTAGTCAGTCCTTTGAATACTAAGTATTGCATTTCCTTCTGGGACTCTGATGGTATGAACTTTAAATCTTTTGTTATTATCCCACAACTCCCTCTGGTTCTGTTAATTTTTTTCAGTGCTGTTTTCTCTCTGTTCACATTGGGTAAATTTTGTTGATTTGTCCTTAAGGTCATTGATTATATCCTCTCTCATCTCTGTTCTACTGTCGAACCTTTCTAGCACATTTTTACATTATTGTGCTTTCCAGATTTATAACATCACTTCTTTTTACAACTTCAGTTTCTTTGCTGATATTTGTTATATTTTCATTTGTTTCAAGAAAATTTGTAAGGGCTTATCAAAAGAATCCTTCTCTTACAATTTCAATATCAGTTTTACAGTTGGTATCAGTTTTGATTTTCTTTTCACATTTAGGTTGCAATTTTCCTGGTTCTTGGTATGATGAATGATTATTACATTTGGATCCTGGATATTTTAGTTGTTACATTAGGAGATGTTAGGGTCCTATTAAATTCAAATCTTTTATTTAAGCAGGCATTCATATTGTTTGGGTTTACCATATGAGAACTAGACTCCTTTGGTGGACTGTGGTTCAGTAACAATATTCAGAGCCTTTGCTATGCTATTTTGGTCTTGTTTTATCTGGTGACAGAACCTCCCAGTAATCTCTGCTGCTTTTTTCTGAGGGGCTAGAAGGAGTTTCCACAGACCAGGCTGCCTGATGACTCTAAATGTGGGGTAAAGGGAGTCTCCAGCCTGTGGGGGCAGAGAGGCTTTCCAGACCAGATGCTTATGATGGGCCTCTTTTGCTTGTGCCACTGGGCAGCTCAGCATATCTGGGGAGAGAGGTAGTAGTCCCAGTTCCATAAGGATAAAGAGACTTCCTGGGCTGGGCTGCTCCTTACGGTTTGATCCTACTTGTGGGTACCACTTTGCCTTTCCATTTGCAGTCTTTATTTTAATTTTTTTAGAGGGGGAGACAGAGGAAGAGGAAGAGAGAGAATCATAGGCAGGCCCTACGCCCAGCACAGAGCTTATGTGGGGCTCTGTCTGATGAGCCTGAGTTCATGATGTAAGCTGAAACCAAGAGTCTGACACTGAACCGACTGAACCATGGAGACACTCCAGTATTTATTTTTGATGCTTAAGGGAAGCTCATTTGCAGTAAAAACTATTTAATTATATAAGCTTTACTAACTCTATGTTACTTCTGTGAATTAGAAAATGCTAGGAATTGGTAAAATTAATGAATCAACTGGCTCCTTTAAAATTCTGAACCTTAGGGTGCCTGGCTGGCTCTCTTGGTATAGTGTGCACGTCAGGATCTTGGGGTGGTGAGTTGAGCCTCACACTGTCACATTGAGCATAGAGGTTATTTAAAGAAAGAAAAAAAGTCAGATTCCGAATCTTAACATAGGTGGCTATGTCAAGACCGAGAGTTTGTGTTCAAAAGCAGGAAGTAATTGTAAGGAGTAGCTTTGGCTCTTTAGATATGAACTATATTGCTAAATGAAAAAAAATGCCAGATAGGACAAAGATACAAAATTACAACAAATTCTTTCTTTTTAGTCCTTAGGTTGTTTTTCTTTTTTAACATTTTATTTATTTTTTTATTTTGAGAGAGTGAGTGAGTGAGTGCGTGCTGCTTGGGGGAAGAGCAGAGGGAGAGGGACAAGCAGACTCCATGCTAGGCACGGAGTACAGTAGGGAGCTGGGCCTCACGTTGAGATCACTACCTGAGCCAAGATCGCGTCAGTCACTCAACCGGCAGAACCTTCCAGGCGCCCTAACAAACTCTTATTTTTTGAAGTACTTAATCAAATCCATTCAATTTTATTCTCTCCCTAGCTTATTTCTTTCAGAACTGTGTCCATAGCTTAGAGTTTCCTATTTTTAGTTTCTCTTTTTCAGTAATACTTCTTTTACTCTAAGTAGTATGTCCTTGTGTACAACCCTCTATACCTCTTTAGTTCAGAGATATGTGCTGTTCAGGAGCTTGGCCCAGGCAATTAAGACATGTCAGCATCCTGAGCAGCTGAAATAAAGGCAGTTGATGATACTGTTTTATATGTAGTAGTTACAGCATGACCTTTCTTAGAAGGATTGTGTTTCTCTCAAAGTCTCTATTTTCTTTTTATTATGTATTTCTCATAAGATTGAAAAGCGAGATGCTTTAGTTAATCAGTAGTGGAAATGGAGACTGATCTAAGTCACATACTTCATGTGTATGATCTATTTAATCTTAAATAAACCCTCTGAAGTCTTTATTTCTTAGATAAAGAAATTGAAGCAATGAGAAGTTAATTTAACGAGTTAGTGATAAAACTTGGAATCTCCATCTGTCTGATTGAAATACAAGTCCTGCTTCTGTTGCCTCACTTTTGAGTGGGATGAGGAGACAGAGTAAGCCCCTTAAAGAACTCTTAAAGAACTCTTGTATTACTTGTTAGCTGAAAAGTTATGCTGTTTCCTAAGTCCTCTATCGAGGGTTTGTGATTTTCTAACCTAAATACAATTGAACCTTATTGTTCATTTATTTACTTTAAAATAGAACAGAATCAATCAGTCAAATAAAACAGTCATTGGACCATATTTTTTCTGCCTCCCCCCCCCTTTGATGAAATGGTTTTGCTTACACCTTACTGGTACTGGACAAAGCATGCTTTTGATAAAACAGTAGTGGGGGAAAAGACAATAATGGGAAGATAAAGATGAGAAGATAGAGTATACAGACAGATTTCTCAGAATCTGTATTTATTTCTGTGACCTCCCTCTCCAGGCTAATCCTAGATTACTCTTATTTTGTCCCCTTATTTCACTACTCTCCTAATCCATACCTCTCATTTTGGGGTCCTAACTGGGCTTCTCCAGAAATGTCTGTTTAAAAATTTCCCTGCACACCCTTTCCCTCTCCAGTAACTCTTTTCCATTTGTTTCATGGTATGTTTGGGGAGGAAAGTAGTTTGAAGAAATGAATTCATTCAGGTATGGATGGTTCAGATGCTACTTACATTTAAGTTACTTCCTTTTTAAAAGTAGGTTAGTTGTTACCCAAATGAATTTCATGTTGGAAGAATTGTTGGTGACATGACCATGACAAAGCAAGCAAAGGACTTTAATGTAAGGGTTTTTGTTTTTAAGATTTTATCTATTTATTTGACAGAGATTACAAGTAGGCAGAGAGAGAGGCGAAAGCAGCCCCCCCCCCCCCCCAACGGAGAACCCGACATGGGGCGCAATCCCATCTGGGAACAGGACTTGAGCTGAAGGCAGAGGCCTCAACCCACTGAGCCACCCAGGCGTCCTTGTTTTTGTTTTTTTTAAAAGATTTTATTCATTTATTTGACAGAGACACAGTGAGAGAGGAGAGGGAGAAGCAGGCTCCCTGCGGAGGGCTAGTCCCAGGACCCTGGGATCATGACCTGAGCTGAAGGCAGACGCTTAACGACTAAACCACCCAGGCGCTGCAATGAAAGGGTTTTTAAGAATATAGCAATTGCCAGTGAATTAAAAACCCACCAAAATTATTTATTAATTTAGTGATTTCTTAACTCCCTATTTTTCCCTTTTTTTTTTTAAAGATCTTATTTATTTATTTGACAGACAGCGATCACAGGTAGGCAGAGAGGCAGGCAGAGAGAGGAGGGGATGCAGGCTCCATGCTGAGCAGAGAGCCCGATGTGGGGCTCGATCCCAAGACCCTGGAATCATGACCTGAGAGGAAGGCAGAGGCTTAATCCACTGAGCCACCCAGGCGCCCCTAAACTCCCTATTTTTCAGCATAATGGTGCTGTTGAGTTCTGTTTCGTTTTGTGTGGGTAGGCATGCCATCAAAATCAGTTCTTAGTTTTAAAGTTATTGGTGCTGAATTTTTAGTTTATATGTGGATAATTACTGTACATGCATTTCTGTGTTTGTATAGGTAACATATATCATGTGAGTGAAAGAGTCTTACATGTTTATTATCTTTGTATATTTAAAATTGACCTGAAATAGGGCATTCAAGCATCTGTTTGGGGAAGGGGATGACCTTTTACATTTCTTTTAACCTTGGGAGTCTGAGTGTTACTTAATCCTATTGAAATTCAAGGGATTGAACTTTGAAGGATAAATACAGAGTGTATAATAGTTTAGTCAGAGATAGGGAAGCTGATTAATTGAGGCCTACTTTTGACAAGCCTGTTCTGTAGGAAGGGGTACAGAAAGATGAACAAGAGATTGAGATTAGAGATTAGGCTGGGTAATTTATTGCAAGGAGAAATGTCAGTAAGAATAAATAAATTAGACTGGTGAAGTCCCTTAAAGTTTTTTTTTTTTTTTTTTTTAAGATTTTTATTTATTTATTCGACAGACAGAGGTCACAAGTAGACAGAGAGGCAGGCAGAGAGAGAGGGGGAAGCAGGCTCCCCGCTGTGTAGAGAGCCCAACATGGAACTCAATCCCAGGACCCTGAGATCATGACCTGAGCCAAAGGCAAAGACTTAATCTACTGAGCCACCCACGCCCCCTGCCCCTTAAAGCTTTTTTATCAGTGCTTTGAAATGGGCATAATAAATACGAGAGGACATTAGGGAATTTTATTGTATTTTAATTAATTTTTTTTTTTTTTTTTTAAGATTTTATTTATTTGTCAGAGAGAGAGAGAGAGAGAGCGCAAGCACAGGCAGAGAGAGTGGCAGGCAGAGTCAGAGGAAGAAGCAGGCTCCCTGCAGAGCAAGGAGCCCGATGTGGGACTCGATCCCAGGACGCTGGGATCATGACCTGAGCCGAAGGCAGCTGCTTAACCAACTGAGCCACCCAGGCGTCCCTAATTAATTTTTTTTTTGAAAAAGATTTTATTTCTTTATTTGACAGACAGAGATCACAAGTAGGCAAAGAGACAGGCAGAGAGAGGAGGAAGTGGGCTGCCCGATGTGGGGCTCGATCCTAGGACCCTGGGATCATGACCTGAGCTGAAGGCAGAGGCTTTAACCCACTGAGCCACCCAGCTGCCCCTAATTAATTATTTTTAATTAATTTTTATTTTTTCAATTTATTTTTATTTTTTAAAGATTTTATTTGTCAGAGAGAGAGAGAGAGAGAGTACAAGCATGGAGAGCTGCAGGCAAAGGGAGAAACAGTCCTGTTGTAGGACTCGATTCCAGGACCCTGGGATCATAACCTAAGCCAAAGTTAGATGCTTAACTGACTGAGCAACCCAGGCATTCCACTGTGGTGAATTTTGCAGATGGACTGTAAAATTTCTTACATTTCTTTGGATTGGTTGTAGGAGGGGACGCCAATAAGAAGAGAACCAAAAATTTTAAAAGGAATAGGCCTTAGGATTTTATGATGAGTCTTAATGTACTTAAAGAGTTGTCTTACGGAATAGTGAAACTGTGTTAAATTTTTTTCTCTCCACTCACAAAGATAACTTATTGCAGGGTCATTTTGGAAAGTTCAAAGTATAGAAAGTCACCGATTTTTCCACCACAATAGCCACTGATTTCCCCCAAAAATCAAGACAAAAATGGAGTTATAGGATGCACACACTTGTTTTTGCTTAAGGAAGAATTTGTGAATTACTGGAAATGCTTGAGGACATAGTAGCCTCCACAATCTGATATGCTTGTGTGAAAGACTGGAGGATAACCTGCTGATGTTTCAGCAGGAGCTATCAGCATCTGTAGTAAATGGGCTGGATGACCTGGGAAGCTCCTTGTCAACGGTTGGATTTGTCCGATTCTTATCTGTAGGCGTTGCAAAAACTGAGAGCAAGGTAGAGAATGAGTAAGAGTTACAGGATTTTATTTGACCCAGCAAGTCTGCTTTTGGGTACATACACAAAGGAATTGAGAGTAGGGACTTGAATAGATCTTTTTACTTTTTTTTTATTCCTAGTAGCAATAGCCACAATAGGCAAAAGACAGAAACAGCCCAGTTGGCCACTAATGGGTGAATGGATGAACAAAATGTGACATATATATTCAATGGACTATTATTCAGCCTTAAAAAGGAAGGAAGTTCTAACATATGCTACACTGTAGATGAACTTCGAAGATACTCTACTAAGTGAAATAAACCAGACCCAAGAAGGGAAATATTGTGATTCCATTTACATGTATCTTATTTATAGAGGCAGAAAGTAGAGAGTGGTTGCCAGGGGTTGGATGTAGGGGAGAAGTCAAGAGGGGTTTAATGGGAATAGAATTGGAGTTTCTCAAGATAAGAGATCTAGAGCTTGGTTGTATAAACAGTGTGAAGGTACTTAAGTGTGAGTCAAGTGTACACTTAGGTTGAGATGGTCCATTTTAGGTTTATGGTTATGTATATAATTACCTCTGATTATGTTCAGTTCTTAAATTTATAGCAAAATTACAAATACGGCCAAGTTTTTTTGGTTACTGCACATTTAAAATCAGCACCAACGTGCCTCATCTCTCTGGTAGGAGGGAAATACCAGTTAATCATCAGCTTAATGACGGTGCATAGTGTGTGTGCACGCACTAGGAAATAAAAACCTATCTGGCTCTGCTCAGTGCAAGTTCCATTACTTTTATTACTTACTATTTGTTTACAGAGTGAGTGTGTCAGTGCATAGCAGCATGGGGAGTGGCATAGAGAGAGAGGGAGAGAGAGAATCTGAGCATGGAGCCCTGACTAAGTCCAGAACCAGAGATCATGACCTGAGTCCAGATCAAGAGTTAGGTGCTTACTGCACTGAGCCACCCAGGTGCTTCTTATTTTTACATTAAAATGTAAGAATGTGTAGTTACGGAAACCTTTGCTTCCTTTTTTATATCACCAACACTTACTACCCTGTGCTTATGTGATTGCTCCTCTGTAAATGTTTCAGTGAATGAGAAACCAGATTAACTTCTTTTCCACATTGTTTCTTTTTGAAAAGCAACTTTTTTTTTTTTTTTAAAGATTTTATTTATTTATTTGACAGAGAGAGAGATCACAAGTAGGCGGAGAGTCAGGCAGAGAGAGAGAGAGAAGCAGGCTCCCGCTGAGCAAAGAGCCCGATGCGGGGCTCGATCCCAGGACACTGAGATCATGACCTGAGCCGAAGGCAGCGGCTCAATCCACTGAGCCACCCAGGCGCCCCTGAAAAGCAACTTTATTGGTGCACCTTGGTGGCTCAGTTGATAAAATGACCAACTCTTGATTCAGCTCAGGTTGTGATCTCAGGGTTATGAGATCAGGTCCTCCATCAGGCTCTGTGCTCATCATGGAGTCTGCTTGAGATTCTCTATCTCCCTCTCCCTCTGCCCATACTTTCTCTCTCTCTCTCTGAAATAAATAATATAAAACAGAAGCAGGGGCATCTGGGTGGCTCAGTGGGTTAAGCCTCTGCCTTCTGCTCAGGTCATGATCTCAAGGTCCTGGGAAAGAGCCCCACATCGGGCTCTCTGCTCAGTGGGGAGCCTGCTCCCCCCCCCTCTCTTCCTGCCTCTCTGCCTACTTGTGATCTCTGTCTGTCAAAATAAATAAATAAAATCTTAAAACAACAACAACAAAACCGAAGCAGCCTTATTGAGGTATGGTATACATACTATAAACTTCACCCATTTTAAGTGTACAAGTCAATGATTTTTAGTAAGTTTCTTGGATTGTGAAACCATCACCATAATCCAGTTTTAGAATATTTCCATCTCCCAGTAAGATCCCTAATACACGTATACAGTTAATAGAAGTTCCTGCAGACAAGGCCCTAGTCTACTTTGTCTATAGAATGAGCATTTCTGGATATTTCATATAAATGGAATCATATGTGTTGTTTGTTTTTTTTTTTTTAATGATTTTATTTATTTGACAGACAGAGATCACAAGTAAGCAGAGAGGCAGGCAGAGAGAGAGGAGGAAGCAGGCTCCCTGCTGAGCAGAGAGCCCGATGTGGGGCTTGATCCCAGGACCCTGGGATCATGACCTGAGCTGAAGGCAGAGGCTTTAACCCACTGAGCCACCCAGGCACCCCCTCATATGTGGTTTTTGAGGTTAATCCATATTGTAGCATTTTGCAGTACTTCGTACTTTTTCATTGGCGCATACTGTTTTTGAAGACTTTTCTCATATAATGCATGCTTTTAGCTTTTTATTTATTTGCTTGGCCTACTAATTTCAGGCTAAGAAAAGTTACAAGAGTGGTACAAAGAATTTTTATGTAACTCTTAGCCAAATTCCCCAAAGTCAATGTTTTATACTTTTTTTTATCATTGTATCTATTTTGTATTTCTTAAATGTCTGAATAAGTTATAGACTTGATGCCCCATTCACCTTTAAACACTTCACATTGTGTTTTCTAGAGGAAAGTAAATTCTTTCACATAACCACAATGTAAGTCTCAAAATCAGGATACTAACATTGACATAATACTACTATTATTTAATCAACAGACATTATTCAGATTAGTTAATTCTTCCTCTGATGTCCTAATTCAGGCTCACACATTGCCTTTGCATTTAGTTTCCATGTGTCTTCATAGCCTCCTTAATTGCAGAGCTGTTCTTTAGTCTTTCATGACTTTGGCATTTTTATTTTATTTTTTCTTGAAGATTTTATTTATTTATTTGACAGAGACACAGCAAGAGAGGGAACAGAAGGAAGGGGATTGGGGGAGGGAGAAGCTGAGCAGGGCGCCCAACACAGGGCTTGATCCCGGGTTCCCGAGATCACAACCTGAGCCGAAGGCAGATGCTATACTGACTGAGCCACCCAGGAGCCCTGACTTGGCATTTTTAAAGATGGCCAGCTCTTCTGTCCCTCAAATTGGATGTGTCTGCTATTTTCTCACTAATAGATTTAGGTTGTGCTAGAGTAGGCTGGAGCAGAGGGTGTAGGCAGATGATCATGGTCAGGTCATAGTAATTATTTTGGACTTGATTCTAAGAATATAATAATATATCATGGGTAAATTTTAAGTTTGGCAAGGTGGCATGATCATATTTGTTTTTAAAAGTTTCCCCTGGCTTTGGAGTGGAGAACTGTTGGGGGTGAAGGTGAATCGACTCTCACTTGAGACCTGGAGTGCTGGAACACTATGAGGCTGGACTGGAGGAGCAGGTTTTTAGGGTAATGACCACAGTCGCCAGATCTCTCCTCTCACAATACACTTTCTGTGTATTATCTGTCATCTGGACAATCAAATTACAAAGTAGGTGGGATTGCATCCATTTTATGGAGGAGAAAATGAAGCTTAAAGTGACTTGCCCATGGCCACTGTCAGATTTGAATTGGAATGTGTTCGTGAATATCTGAGTTGGGCTCTTTTTGATACAAGGTGATGTCTCCTTTCATTAGTTACTGTATGTAATGCTTCTTCTGAGCAGTGTAATTGCAAACCTCAGGTCTTTCAGCCCTACTTGCCACTGCTAAGTAACCACTTTCCCTGCAGAGAGAACTAAGTAAGGTCTGTTGGCAGTATAACTCAAGGAACTTCTTTTTTTTTTTTTTTAAGATTTTATTTATTTATTTGAAAGAGAGAAATCACAAGTAGATGGAGAGGCAGGCAGAGAGGGAAGCAGGCTCCCTGCTGAGCAGAGAGCCCGATGCGGGACTCGATCCCAGGACCCTGAGATCATGACCCGAGCCGAAGGCAGCGGCTTAACCCACTGAGCCACCCAGGCGCCCCTGAAGGAACTTCTTTTTTGGGGCTTTGTGTATGAAACATCTTGGTGTACTTCCGTAAGTGAGGTGGATTCAGCGTAAGATTTTAGCTCTGCACTTGTTCCCTTCCTGACCCTCCTTCCCAGCTCTGCTGTCTTGAGCACATGTAAGAAAAATTAGAGGCTGTGTTGTCTCATGATAATCATGTAATCTTTTGAGACATTCTAGCTTTAGATGCTTCGGGTGTCTGGACTTCCCTCATACTGTACTGTACTTGACCTTGCCTTGGCGCTCATCTCCTCAGTACCAGGGTGTTACTGCTTGTTCAGATGGTACCTATTTCTTGGAGTTAATCCAGTTATTTTTATTTCATTATATAATTCTGGTATTATTTTCCTTGAAGATCTATTCCTTCCATCACAGGAACCGTGGCTTATCGTACTTCTCTGCCGTTGCTTCATTATTCATAAGAAGAAACTCTGTCAGGATTTAGACTTTTTGTATTTTCCTGAAACCAAATCTAAAACTTTGTTTTGAATGGTGTAGTGTTCTGGGGGTGCCTGCGTGGCTTAGTTGATTGAGCATCTGACTCTTTTAGGCATTTTAGGCTCAGGTCATGACCTCAGGTTGTAAGATCCAGGCCTCGAGTTCTGCTTGAGATTTTCTCTCCCTCTGCCCCTTCCCTGCTTGCAAGCTCTCTCTCTCAAATAAAAAAATAAATCTTAAAAAAAAAAAAAAGAAAAGAAAAGAAAACAGTATGTGTTCTGTATATCTTGTGGGTTATTCCAAACTTCCTTATTTCCTTTAAAGGAAAATTATACCCAGATTTGCATGGAAAGTATTATGATGGTGTTTTCGTGACCTTACCACATCTTTTCACCAGATGTGCATGTCATTTACTTTCATTTCTTGGGTTTTACTTTAAAGAGTTTTTTGCTTTGGGTTAGGTTGTTTTGATTTTCTTTGTTTTTGTTTTTTTGGGGTTCTAGTTATTATTAGATCCTAGATTGCGATATTGTATCTTTTAGAGTTAAAGTACTTTATTATTTTTAAAAAAATTTTAAAGATTTTCTTTCTTTCTTTTTTTTTTTTAATTTTATTTTACAGAGAGAGAGACAGAAAGTAAGCACAGGTTGGGGAGAAGCAGGAGAGGGAGATGCAGGCTCCCCTCTGTGCAGGGAGCCTGTTGTGGGACTCAGTCCCAGGATCCTGGGATCATGACATGAGCCAAAGGCAGAAACTTAACCTACTGAGCCACTCAGGCAACTCAAAGATTTTCCTTTTTTATTTATTTATACATTTTTTTATTTTATATTTTTTAAAGATTTTATTTATTTATTTGACAGAGAGATAGAGAGTACAAGTAGGCAGAGCAGCAGGCAGAGGGAGAGGGAGAAGCAGACTCCTCGTCAAGTAGGGAGTCCGATGTGCGGCTTGATCCCAGGACCTGGGGATCATGACCCAAGCCGAAGGCAGCCACTTAACCAACTGAGCCACCCAGGCAACCTGAGATTTTCTTTTCTTTTTCTTTTTTTTTTAAGATTTTATTTATTTACTTGACAGAGAGAAATCACAAGTAGATGGAGAGGCAGGCAGAGAGAGAGAGAGAGAGAGAGAGAGAGAGAGAGAAGCAGGCTTCCTGCTGAGCAGAGAGCCCGATACGGGACTCGATCCCAGGACCCTGAGATCATGACCCGAGCCGAAGGCAGCGGCTTAACCCACTGAGCCACCCAGGCGCCCGAGATTTTCTTTTTTTAAAGTATCTCTACATCCAAGATGGGACTCGAACCCACAACCCAGAGATCAAGAGTCATAGGCTCTACTGCCTGAGTCAGGCAGGTACCCCAAAGTACTTTAAATATACAGATCTGCAGGCTCTATTCCATAATTCTAAAATCCAACATGCTTTAACTTTTTTTTTAAAGATTTTATTTATTTATTTGACAGACAGAGATCACAAGTAGGCAGAGAGGCAGGCAGAGAGAGGAAAGGAAGCAGGCTCCCTGCTGAGCAGAGAACCCGATGTTGGGCTCAATCCCAGGACCCTGGGATCATGACCTGAGCCCAAGGCAGAGGCTTTAATCCACTGAGCCACCCAGGCGCCCCACATGCTTCAACTTTTTCATACATACCAAAACTTGTTTGACAATAGCATTTCCCTTAAACTGACATAAAACTATATATATTATTAGTTTATCCTATATAGTGTAAACATTTATGTTTCAGTATGTTTGGTTATGGGATGCTGTCTCTAATCGTCTTGATGGTGTTACCTAATAGATGGCATATCATGTTACTTTTCTAAAATTCAAAAGATTTTTATACCTAAAACATTTGGCCTTAAGTGTTTTGGGTCACGGATTGTGGACCTGTGTCTCTTTTGATATGGTGTGCTCTGGTTCTGTCTTCCCTTTTCTGAGCTAAGAATGATTTCCTCTTTGGACCTACCCAGAGACCCTAGTTTATAGGGCTAAACAGAGTGGCTACTTAATACTGGAATTGAATACCATTAGATGCAGCAAACTTTCACCAGGTGGATTATTGAACTACAGATAACATGTTTTTTCATTGGTCTTAATTTTCTATTTAAGCAGTCTTTTTCCTGTTCTGCTTCTGTTTTCTTTCTCCTTACTAGAATCTTGGCTTCACTGTTTCCTAATCATATGGTCTTGCTACTTGACACCCTTCTCTGTTAGTTTTTTCATTTATAAAAATGGCATAACAATTTTGCCTGCCTCGAAGGATTGTTGTGAGGGCTAAACAGAATGCTTCCTAGATTTCAGTTGTTAATGTAGTTGTTACTGATTCATGCATATCCTGTTGTTCACTTTGCTAACATATGATCAACCATTCCCTTATTAATGGACTTTGAAGTCATTTTCAGTGCTTTATTTGTTTATATTTAAAGATTATTTATTTGATATAGAGAGCATTGGTGCACACTCACACATGAGCAGTGTCAGGGAGGGGCAGAAGGAGAAGGACAAACAGACTTCCTGCTGAGCGGGGAGCATGATGTGGGGCTCCATCCTAAGACCCCGAAATCGTGACCTGAGCTCAAATTGGATGTTTAACTGACTGCACCACCCAGGAGCCTCTGTTTTTTTTATTTTAAAGTAATTACAGACTTACAGAAAATTGGAATGATAGTCCCGTGCAAATGTTACCCAGCTTGCTCCAGTGGTAACATCATAAAACTGTTATACAATAACAGAGTCAGGCAATTGATGTTAGCACAGTCCTGTTAACTAAACTTGGGTTCATTTGATTTCTTCCAGTCTGATCAGTGGTATCTTGATTTTTTTTTTTTCCTTTGATCACTAGTAAGTTTGGGCTTCTCTTCATGTGTTCCAGTGACCATTTATGTTTTATGATCACTGATTCATATCCTTTTATCCTTTTTTTAAATTTGTGTTTTCGTAAAAGCAGCTCTCTTAGGACTGTCCATTGTTTTTTCTTTTTAAAGATTTATTTAACAGATTTATTTATTTATTTGAGAGAGAGGGAACCCAAGCAGGGGAAGTGGGAGAGGGAGAAGCAGGCCTCCCACAGAGCAGGGAGCCTGATATGGGGCTCAGTCCCAGGAGCCTGGGATCATGACCCGATCCGTAGGCAGAGGCCCAACAACTGAGCCACCCAGGCACCCCAGGACTATTGATCGTTTTGTCTGCCATTTGTTCTGCAGTTATTTATTTCAGGTTCTTACACTCTGTAGTTTGGTTGATCTTGTTGTTGCTTTTTTCCTCCTACGTAGAGCTTTTTATTTTTATTTAGTCAGTTGGTTTCTCTTTTGTGATTCTTAGGTTTTCTCTCTTTAGTAAGGTTTATCCATCTGACAGGTTATATACTATTTTCCTTTTTTTATTTTTTATTTTTTTAAAGATTTTATTTATTGAAGAGAGAGAGCAGAAGCAGAGGGAGGGGAGCAACAGACTCCCTACAGAGCAGCTTGGGCTCCATCCCAGGACTCTAAGATCACGACCTGAGCAGAAGGCAGACACTTAACCGACTGAGCCACGGAAGCACTCCCTGTTTTCCTTTTAATGCCTTCTACTTTATACTTTCTCCTTTTTTACTTAGTGTTTTTTTTTTTTAATACATTTAAGATGTGTTTTAGGTATTCTGTGAGAATTATTTTCCACAGATGTATAACATGCTATTCCAGCACTACCTAACATAAACTATTTTATTTACGACTCTTTTGGTTGTGTATGATGTAAAACCTCAGCAATACCAAAGGTAGGAATGACTCAAGGCAAGGCTTGATAGAGTGACAAAAGTAATATTGCTAAAATTATTGCTGTTTTCCTTGTTTTTTTGCAGTTCAGTGCCTTTTTGGGTGTTGTGTTTTTCTCTGTGATCCTTACCCAACCCTTTCCTTGTCTGTCCTGTTTGTTGTTTACCCCAATCCCAGATATTTTCCTCATGGTCACATATTGAAAGTTTTAGGCATTACTTCCTCTTACTGCTCAGGGGAGGAGAAAGAGTCTCTTTCTGGGGCTTCTCAGCAGAAAAAGTTTCTTTTCTTAAATGCCCAAGAAAATAGCTCCTTAGATTGTTGCCCCAGATTGAGTAATGTGTCTGGTCCTGAATTTGTCACTGTGGGAGTGGGGAAGAATAGAGTGCACACAGGGATGCTCACTGGCTTTTTCAACCAGGAAATGTGCTGTAACAGTTTGGACTTATACCTGTGATGTGCAGGGTATTAATTCAGTCTCAACCCCCTGTATGAAGGTGGGAAAGGGATAATATTTTTTTTTTTAAGATTTTTTATTTATTTATTTGACAGACAGAGGCAGGCAGGTAGAGAGGAAGGGAAGCAGGCCTCCTGCTGAGCAGAGAGCCCGATGTGGGACTCGATCCCAGGACCCCGAGATCATGACCCGAGCCGAAGGCAGTGGCTTAACCCACTGAGCCACCCAGACGCCCAGGAAAGGGATAATATTTTATGGGAAATTTTAGGTATTGAAGAGTGTTTGCGTAGATGCTAGGGAATCAGACCACAGGTGACCAGATCGTAGCTCTTACAGAAAGGTGCAGAATTGTACAAAGGTACAGAGATTGCACCTTTTACATTTATTATGATCTGTTTCTGTATTTTGATTTGTTCTGGCAACAGCCTAGTGTTCATTTGCCTATTTATCCTGTCCTAGAAACCTATTGCTTCAATAGTAGTAGCTTAGAGTACATTTTAATATCTTCTTAAGGCTCCCATCATTTTTTCCCCAGAAATTTCTTACATATTTATTTGATACAAACTTTGGGATTCTGACTAGAATGGCATGTGTATTTTTAAGATGGAAATTCCAAATTATATAAAAATAACTGTGAGAATCAATCTGGAGACTCTCAGTATTTCCTTGACAAAAAATTCTTTGAAAAATCTTCTTGGTTGCCCTCTGTCTTCTTTACAGTTTTTGACCCTCAACACTCTCGCAAGTACCAGGGGACAATGGACTCATGGTCCTGCTCTCCCCTACAGAGAACTCCTATGTTTAAGTATACCCAAGATACCTAGCAGCATCTTCCCGTAGGCTTATTTGAGATATACTAAGTGGTACCCGCAGAGAACTGAGAGGGAGAACAGCTCGAAATGTGCACATAAGCTGCCTTATCCCTCAGGTGTTAGGACGGATTTTTTTTTTAAAATATAGGATGCCACACATCTTCTGTTATTTTGCTATTTGTCATGTTAGAGAAGTATAAAAAGATAGGAAATATAATGTGATAACAGAAAGGAAAATAATATGTTTATTTTTTTACAGATGATTTATTATAGGCCCCAAATTCTAGAAATATGGTAAATGTGTATTGGAATTAGTAAACCTTTAACCATGGTGCTACATGGATGATAAATATTCCAGAACTTACCTCTTTAAGTGAAATCGTGGTAGGTTTAAGTACAAGAAACCATTGCATTGTATGTGTGTGTGTACATGTGTGTATGCATGGCATTACTATGTTGTACAGTTGAAACTAATATATGTCAGTTATATCAATAAAAAAACTTAAAATATAAGAGGCAATAGAAATGTGTTCATTTCACACCTCAGATTCAGTCTGTTGCCGCTGTGTGCAAGAGAATGGATGTGTGTGTATGTATATATATTTTAATTTTTTTACCTTTTTAGGGGAGAGCAATATTGTTTATTGGAATCAGTAGATGTGTTCTTTCCTCCCTGTGTTTTACTTCTGGACCTGTAAAGTTTGTGTTAAATGAAGGGGATTATTTGTTTTGTTTCTTTAATTTCACCTTAACTGAGGTATAATTGACAAAATCATAAGTGAAATACAATATTTACAAAATATATTTGTAAGATTTCTCTGAGGTCCATGTTTTCTTACATGTTAAATACTGGATCAGGATTAAGAAAAAGAATTTTGGGGGGCACCTGGGTGTCTCAGTGGGTTAAAGCTTCTGCCTTCAGCTCAGGTCATGATCCCAGGGTTCGTGGATCGAGCCCCACATTGGGGGGTCTCTGCCTACTTGTGATCTCTGTCTGTCAAATAAATAAATAAAATATTAAAAAAAAATTTTTTTTTTCCTTTAGATACATGGGGGTGAATTTTACATCAGTTTTCTCCATGGCAGCCTCTCTATAGATGGATAGACTTTTTATAGTTTATAAAATGTGTTTCTGTCAAATGATGTTGATCAGTTAATTTTATCTTAGTCAGTGTAACGTACGTTACTCCGAGACAGAAACTAACCATTGTATTCCTCTTGTTCTTTCTTTTCTTTTTTTTTTGCAGCGGGACTTCCCCTCTTGCTTGCCTGAATGCAATGCTGCATACAAACTCCCGAGGTGAAGAAGGCATCTTCTATAAAGTTCCAGGTAGAATGGGAGTATATACTTTAAAGGTAAATATTTCTGTTAGGGCATCATTTATAAGGTAAAAACAGGAAGTGACTACATCTAAATGATACTTGCATCATAAATACAGAACTCTGTTCTTGAAGAGCTTATTTTCAGAAAGAGGTAATATGTGTAACTCTGTATCCTGTGCACTTCTATACTAATCTGTGGGCATCTGTAGGTAGACCAGAGAACTAACTATATTTTTCGTTCTGTATGATAATGCTATCTTGAAAGGATGAAGTGAAAATGACTTCTTCCAGTGCCTTTTTAAAAGACCTCATAGCGTTTGAGTAGTGAGTGTTACCTTGCAGCAAATAGAGCCTTGATGCTTTCTATTACTTTGTTATTTAATTTTCCATTACAAATCAGAGCTGCAGTTCTTCTTTTTTTGTAATGGAGAACGCCCGAGTTCAGAAGATCAGATTTTCTTACTTTGTGTTTGACGGATAGTGTAAGAACTGGAATGTGGACCCAGATTTGACTAAATTTCTGAGCTCCTGTTCTTTTTACTATAACAGTCTTGCTGATTTCTAATTCTGGCGCTGAGAAGACACCTTGACTTATCAGTGTCCCTTGAGTCACAAACAGGAAAACCAACTCAAATGAACTTGATTAAAACAGAGAGTTTATTAGTTCATGTAACTATAGATTCTAAGAACACTCAGTCTGGATCCAGGAGCTCAAATGATGTCATTGGGGATTGATCTCTCTGCTTTCTTTTGGCTTTATTGTTGGCAGGTTCTCTCCTATCATACATGACTTGATTGTTAACCCCCACTCTGTAGGCTGTAAGTCTGAAGAGAAAAGAGCTTCAGGAGCTGAAGTGGGACCTCTTGAGTTAGTTCTGATTTGGCTTAATTGGTTTGGCTTGGCCCACGTGTCTCTGCCTGAATAATCACTGTTGCCAAATGCACTGAGTCTTCTGATAGGCGATTTGTAGGTTCATGATCACTCTTGCTATCAGGTGGAGAGGAAGCCCTCTGCCAGATGAATTCAGGAAAGGGATTGTTTGCCAAAAGAATTATCAGCAGGAGGAGAATTAATACTTGGCATGCACTGACTATTATCCATGTGTACGTGGGCTCTGTCCCCTCTTTAGCTTTGAGCTGTAGTCATCACTATGCTCAGTGGTTGTGAATGGCCCACTAACATTAGAAAGTTCTAATTTGCCTATAGTACCTCCTTCTTATACACTTTATTAAACTTCCTGTGATATAAGGCTCTACTCCTACAGGGAGCTTTTTGTGTTGCTTTTAAGGTTTAGCTATTCTAGACCTTCCATATTGTTAATAACATTAATTAAATGTCTGTTCTGTGCTGAACACTGTAGAGACTGTAAAGAAGAATAAACTGTGGTTCCTTATCTCTTGAGGCTCATATGATTACTGAAGTAATTGCACACTGCCAGACTGTTGTGATACAAAGTACTGTATTATAAGGCATCAACATAATGTAGAGAAACAAAGATGCATTTTGAATAAGAGGCTATAGGAAGCTTTTGTTTTTGTTTTAACTTTTAAAATTTGCATTGAATGTTGGCTGATAAGTAATTGGTGGGGAGGACCTTCCAGGATAAGGAACTAGCGAAGCAGAGGCACACACAGAAGGATTCAGAATGGATTTGAAACCAGCGTAGATAGAGAAGTGGTTACCATCCTCTGTGTGTGGGCCAGTGTGGTAAGGGTTTGGGGGCGGGGTAAACATTAAGTGAAAATCAAATTTTGGAGGCTTTTTGAAAACCTGACTTGCAGTTTGAGAGTGAGAGAGAGAAAGAGAGCTGAAGAGATGGCAGAGGTTTTTCAGAATAGTATGATCAAATCTGTGTTAGGAAGATAATTCAAATCAGATAGATTTAAGGGTAAAAATGGATTGTTTGCAAGAGATAATTGGCCTGAATTATGAGATCAGTAAAAGAGAGGCAAGGGACATTAGAGAAATAAAATGGATACTGTGGAGTGGGGAAAAGGAGGGGTGAAATGTTTCAGAGATATGAGGCACTCGCAGTTGACCAGCTGATCCTGGATAGGTTACGAGTCTAAGCTTAAGAAGTTACATTTGTACTTAAAATACTTAATGGCGCCTACAGGTCAGGGGGTCTGACTGGCAACTAACTCTGTAAGAGCTCTTCCATGTTTTGAAGGAAAGGATAGCAAAATATGGGGTGTGTATTTTAAAAAAGTATATAAGAAATGTCTTAGAAATGGCAAAAGGATATAAATATCATGGGAAGAAGCAGTTCCTTTCTGGATCAGAGGTTATTATCTTGGCTCTAATGTTGTGAGTCAGTTCTAGGAAGGAGGGTCACACGGTCAGAATTATTTTTTATCTGATTATAAAATGTGGGAAAATAAAAAAATATATTGAGAGGAAAAAAGAACTAGCCATAGTTTCTTAACTTAGAAATTCACTAATATGTTTACCTGTGTATATTTTTATATACTACATGTGTACATAGTAGTTCGTATTTATTATGTGCCAGGCACTATCCTAAGCGTTTTACATTTAACTCGTTTAATTTCAGAATGATCTCATAAGGTAGGTATTATTATTTCCATGTTTTAGACCAGGAAACTGAGGCATAAGAGGTTAAGATTTTGACCGGACTGCATAATTGGCAGACGATAAAGCCAGAATTCAACTCCAGAACATCTTCATTTTCTAGTTCTTGATCTTGCACCTATCCTACTGTATATCTCTTATATACTCTGCTGACACAGGTATTCAGATATTCAAATTTTCATTTGAATAGTCACGCATGGCTAGTGGCTATCAATTGGACAGCACGGTTCTCTATGTTTTACCTGGATGAATATTCAGCTCTTGGTCATCCATAGCCTTTTTGAAGGATGCTCTTCAGTTTAGCATTGTCACTATTCAGTGTAGACACCAAAGAGTCCTGTGAGTTCTTAAAAAACTTTTTCCTTTTGCGGTGCCCGGCTGGCTCATTCAGTAGAGCCTGCAACTCTTAATCCTGGGCTTGTAAGTGTGAGGCCCACATGAAGAGTTTATTTAAAAATAGAAAAAAAGGATTGGAATTATTCCTTTTGTATTTGACTCTTGCTGCTTACTAACCAGTATTTAGAAATCAATGAGATTCAAATAATGTACTGTTTCTTCCTATCCAGAGTCAGCTGAACTCACAATACTTAACAAATACATACACAAACAAGCACATATCCATGGATAATGAGTATCTCTACCTTTCACAAAATTATTATTGTAGTTTTTAAATTCTGAACATCTCATTTACTTGGACTTCCATAAACCCAGTTTGTTCTAATTTAAGCCTCTGTGTTGTGCTTTCATGTGATTGTCATGTATAATTTTTATCTTTGGATGTAGATGGAAACATGAGCTAATTTGACCCACAGAAGGGAGATGACAGGAATTCAGAAAATATTGCTGGTTCTGCTACTGAACCCTATAATACTCAAAATTAATCAGCACAGTTAAGTTACAACAATGTATATCAGAAATCTAATTCCTATTTGCTGAAATGGTAATGATTAATCCTAATTGGATGCCTGCATTTTCAGAAAGACGTGCCCGATGGGGTGAAAGAGCTATCAGAAGGTTCAGAAGAAAGCAGTGATGGTCAGTCAGATTCCCAGAGTTCTGAGAACAGCAGCAGCAGCAGTGATGGTGGCAGCAACAAGGAGGGAAAAAAGAGCAGGTGGAAAAGGAAAGGTAAATCCACCTGATCTCTCGATAAAGTCTTGAATGCTATAGGACACATGCCCTTGTTAGTAGCTCCTCTGTATTCAGACCCCGGGACAGTCCGTCTCTTTCCTTTCCCTTGAGATTGGTACCATCCAGTAGAATTTCTTGCGATGAGGAAATATCCTGTGTCTGTGATGTCCAACCCAACGTAGCCAGTGGCTCGTTATGTCTGTGAGCACTTGAAATATGGCAGTTTGACTGAGGGACTGAATTTGTTCTTCTTTTTAAATTTTCATTTGAATAGTCACGCATGGCTAGTGGCTATCAATTGGACAGCACGGTTCTCTATGTTTTACCTGGATGAATATTCAGCTCTTGGTCATCCATAGCCTTTTTGAAGGATGCTCTTATTTGCCTCTTTAATCCTCTCTTCTAAAATTTGAACACTTACTGCTCTAACAGCCCTCTACTTACCAGGGAAAGTACTAGCAAGGACTAAATTTAGTCTGTTCTTCGCTCTCCCCTGCTTGGTGTCTGCTTCATAGCTTACCCAAAAAACCATTTTTTAGGGAGTAATGTCTGTTGCTGCAGCTTCCCTGGGATAGAATTTCCACTTAGGGATACACTTTATTATCTATTCTTGGTAATTATCTGTAGCTTCTTAGCAGAGTCTTCTTGAAGAGGGCACATTGTTTTTACCTCAATATTTATAAACTTAGTCGTACACGCAGGGCAGATTTAAGCCAGCTCATGATGGTTCCTTTGCAAGGACTGATATAGTGATATTCTAGAACAAAATGACATCCAAGAATTTCCCTAGCTTGGATATCCCCTTTGGTTTGTGTTACAGGTGAGCAGTCTTTGGATATAGAACCTGGAGTTTTATATGTAGGAATACTTGATTCATTAATTTTAAGTGCTTTGGAACTATTGATTTGGTGCTGTATCAGAAAAAACTCTGATTCCTTACCATCCCTGCATTCATATGTGTGATACTCCTGGAGAGAACTGAGATAATTGGTGGCATCGTTTGTGTTCTCTGGTAAAGCTACCACACATACAAATTTGGGCACGTTTTATAATAAAAGGATTTTAGCTGTAAGATCACATTCACTTGGAGAGTAACCCAGATCTCAGATGTTAGGAACAAATAGGATAAAGTCAAGATAAAGCTAGCTCATATGACCAGTATTCTTGAGATAGAGATATGTTTTAGATCAGTGGTGAAAGGAGGTATGGCCTTACATTCCTCAGAGTCCACTAAGGATCTTTGGGAGGGTGGAACCGAAAGTGTTAAGGGCTCTGTCATTCCTGCTTGTACTGAGTTTAAACTTTTTTTTTGAAGATTTCTTTTTATTTGTTTTAGAGAGAGTACAAGCATGAGGGCCAGAGGGATTCCCAAGCAGACTTCATGCTTGGTGTGGAGGCAGTCTCGCAGGGCTTGGTCTCATAACCTTGAGATTACAACCTGAGCCAAACCAAGAGTCAGACACAACCAACTACAGCACCCAGGTGCCCCACCTAGTTTAAATTTTGGAAGTTGGTGATCTAAGATTAGGAACCAAGCCAAATCATCAAGCAGGAGAAACAGTAAGATTCATAATTTCTGGATGTGTCCAAAGACAGGAAAATCAATAACTAAGTGGGCCAGACTAGAAATTTGGGGAACAGAATCATGGTCTCAAAGGTCATTCCTTTTTACTTTTTTTTTTTTTTGAAACATTTTATTTATTTATTTGACAGACAGAAGTCACAAGTAGGCACAGAGGCAGGCAACGAGAGACGGGGAAGTTGGCTTCCCACTGAAAAGAGCCCGGTGTGGGGCTCGATCCCAGGACCCTGGGATCATGACCTGAGCTGAAGACAGAAGCTTTAACCCACTGAGCCACTCAGGTGCCCGTCCTTTTCCACTTTCAATAGCCACATATGTTGCAGTAGCTGTTCTGAGTAGTGGCTGTAACATATTTGTTACAGGGGATGTCTAAGAAATTAAGGTGTATGTATTGTGATATAAGAAGATCCAAGAAATAACAACAGAGTCCCATTGTCAGTAGTTTTAGAGATTTAAATAGCCTAACCTTGTACTATATTTGGCATTGTAACAGAAGATATTTAATAGCAATATGATAGCAAATTCAGAATTGTGGTCCAGATAAAATGTTACTGAACTGCGTTGTTATTCATTCTTCTTCTAGAAATGATCATATTATTGTGTATTTATCTTCAGTTTACATTAAGATGAGATGTTCTGTAAAGCTCTTTTCTGATTATAGGTAGTCTAAACTGAGAGTAGAATGGGCTATAGATGGTGTTTGGAAGATGAAGGTAAGAGGTGTGCATGATGTCATATGGAATTCATGTTTACTCTTTGCTGAGCGACCAACAGTGAAGAATGATTCTGTTTCTCATAGGATGTGCTTCTCTTGTTCACGGGTCATACCACGGCATATGGCATGGATGTGTGAATTTTTAGGTACATATTATATAACCTGTGAATGTTCATGGCCTCTGGTGCAAGTTAACATGCAAAGCTTGTACTTAGTGGTGTTAGCAGCAGTGTGCGACAGAGCATTTCTAAATCAGTTGCATTTATTAATAAAGGTAGAGAAAAGTAATTGTGCCTATTCCTTTGTCTTATTTAGGGCTTTAACTCTCAATCTGACATCACTTTATTTCAAATGCATTGTAAGACAGGAAGAACATTGAGATAGTATCAAAACCCACTTCCTTTTATGTACAAAAATAAAGAGCTCTGACAGCAAAACTGATACTTCTAGTTGAAAATCTATAGAAACTGGCTTGATAATAGGTATACCTTTCAGCCAAATAGGTACGGAGAACAGAACTTTGAAATTCAGTCCAATATTAAAAGTAGTTTATTGATTTCCATGTAAAGTGGAAGAACTTAGAAGTTCATAGTTTTGGTTCCTAATTGTCAGACAGGAAACAATGTTCAGAGAAGAGCTTTATGGAATTCCAAGCCAAGGTAAGGTGGACTAAATCCAGGAAAAAAAAGATTAAAATCAACTTTTTCTGTTGCTTTTTTGGTAGAATCATAGCTAAGCAGAGTCTCTTCCCCAAAATAAAATATAAGTATTGATGCATGAAGCAATGATAGAAGTATTATTTTTATCTTCTGGTAGAGAAAGTTTATTCAATTTTGGCCTGCTTTTAAAGAGTCTTAAGAAACAAGTTAATTATATAAAATACACCTTTTTACTTATAAGGAATTACTAATTCTTTCCAGGGGCATAATCTAACGTTAATTTAATTGCTTGTTCAAAGCTACTTTAAATTAGGAATTTGATAAATACCATGTTTAGAGTTAATTTCCCATACCAAAGACCTGCCTGCCCTGTAATAATCATTTCTATATGTAAGTTTACTGAATGGGGATGATTATGCATAGAAATGTGTCCTTTACTTGGGAGAAAAACTCCTTTGGGCAAAGTTAACTTATGTGGAGAGCGATCTTTGAGAGAGATCTTCTTTTTTTATGTCTTGTGGTTGGTGGCTGAGTAAGAGATTTGAGTTCCGTCATGTATTAAACATGGCTCTATTAGGACTTGGATAGGTAGGATACCCAGAAGCAAGGAAAGGTACCCAGGTATGGCCTCTTCATCTTTGATCAGGGGATTGTTTGAATGTTAATCAGTAGCTGCAGCCTGCCGAGTTTGAGGTAGACTCTCTCTTGGTGTGGGAAGAAGATACTTAAAACCGAAACAGTCTGTTAACTTCTGGAAATGAAATTCCTCAATAGACAGACTATGGTGAAAGTAAAAAATCTCCCTTAGGAGAAGGATTATGGTTTAGGAAGATTATAACAGTTTTGGATACTTTAGTTGTTAATCAGTCTTTCAGCTATTAATCCTTCAACTATAGAAAAATGAGCTTTGGAGCACCTGGGTGGCTCAGTGGGTTAAAGCCTCTGCCTTCAGCTCAGGTCATGATCCCAGGGTCCTGGGATCGAGCCCCACATCGGGCTCTCTGCTTAGCAGGGAGCCTGCTTCCTCCTCTCTCTCTCTCTGCCTGCCTCTCTGCCTACTTGTGATCTCTGTCAAATAAATAAATAAAATTTAAAAAAAAAAAAAGAAAAAAAAATAAAAAGAAAAAAAGAAAAATGAGCTTCAGTTTTGTTGTTACTGCTTCATTATGTCTGATAGTATTTCCAATACTTGAGAAGGGGCCCCTTAGATGTCTTCAGGAAGAAATACAATAGTGATTATTCACTAAAGTCTTTAATTCAAAGGCATCTAATATGGATAGTCTATATCCTTTTGACCTGGTTCAGTATATTACCAATGAAATGGAAAATTCTCAGTGCTGTAATATATCTGAAAAGTAATATCTTCTGAATGTATATATTTTCAGTGGGTAGTAGTAGTTGTCCAGCAACCTGAAACTGCTTCAGTCAACTATGTAAAACTGGCTTTAAGTGCCTCAAGTTCTAGGGGCGTCTGGGTGCCTCAGCTGGTTAAGCGTCCAGCTCTTGATTTTGGCAGGTCTTGATCTTAGAGTCATGAGTTCAAGCCTCAAGTTCTAAAATTTGTTTTAAATAATTTAAATAATAATAATATTTAAATAACAATAATTTTCTGAAAATAAGCTTAAAAACTCACTTCTCTGCTAGGTTGCTGGGGGGTGGGAGTTGATTTTTAAGTCAAATAATAACTGTGAGTCCTTTGATCAGAGTTTGTTAATATTTTTAGAAGTGGCTAATATTTTATGTCTATGTATTTATATGAAAGCAAGCATTTTTGTTTCTAATTAGATACTAAAATGTTCCTAAATAAGGTTTTTTTTTTTAATTAACATATTACTTGCTTTAGGGATACAGGTCTGTGAATCATCACCTGCCACAATTCACAGCGCTCTCCATAGCACATTCTCTCCCCACCCCCCCGCCCCGTGTCCGTCACCCAGACACCCCATTCCTCCCACCCGCCTCCCTTCCAGCAACCCTCAGTTCCCTGAGATTGAGAGTGTCTTATGCCTTATCTCCTTCGCTGGTTTCATCTAGTTTCGTTTTCCCCTCCCTTCCCCTATGCTCCTCTGTCTTTCTCAAATTCCTCATATCGGTGAGGTCATGTGATAGTTGTCTAGTAAGAGAGCTTTTAAGCATTGAGCAGTCCACATTGGAGCACCAGTAGATCAGGATATAATCTTGAGAAGTATTATTTAGGCCATTCATTAGATTACTTACAAAATCAAAGAAATATCTCTATTTAGATTGCTCACCGCACTCATTCCTTCTCTGGTACGTATGTACTGTTTGTCAAGTATTTGGGAAATATAAATAAGGTATGGGCCCTGTCCATATCTAGAAGTACAGAAAAAGAAGCAGACAGTTAGCAAATGGCTTTAATAAGTAACAAGTGTTTATGTATCATGTTATGGCAACATTGGAGTAAGAAGTTGTTAACTTTACCTGGGTTAGTAAGTATTGTGTGAATTACAGGATATTCTAATATACTTTCTTCCATTTGGAGTATAACCTCTAAGGAAGACCGGATGTATCATGGAAAGAAAACATACATAAAGACAAGAAGGTAGAAAGGAAGCCATATGAAGATAAGTTTGGGTGGAGGGGAAAATTCGTGGAAAGAAGTGTAGGGATCAGTCTGTTCATCCTTAATGCTAGTCTCTGTTAGTTATAGGGTATTGCTGTGCATAAAGTGATTTCTTAGGAGAATTAAGAAATGTAGTATGTATAGGTCAGGGAATAGCAACACCACTGACTTCAAGTTTTCATAGCCACATACCAAGAGGAACAAAAAAAAATTTTTAAGATTTTATTTGACAGAGAGAGAGAAAGAATGCACAAGCAGAGGGATCAGCAGGCAGGGAAACAGGTAGGGAGCCTTATACAGAACTCGATCCCAGAACCCTGGGATCGTGCCCTTTGCCTAAGGCAGATGCTTAAACCAGCTGAGCCACCCAGGTGCCCCGAGGAACAAAATTCTTGTTTATAGACCTTTTGCTGTTGGTTTCATCCTCTTGTCCATTTAAGATCTGAGTTACTACACTAGCTTTTCGAAATTTTAATTTCAATTTATTTATTTTTTTCTTTCAAGTTTTCATTTAAATTCCAGTTCATTAAATCCACTAGCTTTGATTTGTTTTTCTACTGATTATTGTTGATTGTGGTGTCTCTCCCAGTTGGATGGGGGCCCCCAAATGTGGGGCAACAATCAAGTGTTAGCTGGTGGCGCTGGTGGCACTGGCAGTCAATTCACCTGAGGCAGAACGAAGGAGCTAGAAGTTTATTGAATACATACCACAAGGGAGAAGCAGGCAAGACAGCAAAACAGAGACTGTCTGCACAAAGTGATAGGTGAAGGCTGTTTTTAAAGGAGAAGAGCTAGGACATATGGGGATATATGGCATCTTCCCCTTTTGTGGTAATTGTGTCTGATTATAAGTCGCCCATTGGTCAGTTAGGGCTTGTGGATATTGGTCAGATTAGGGTCCACTGGGGACCCTTCTGTATTATGCCAGGGGACTGGGAGGAGGGGGCCCTTTTGCCTGGTTCTACATTCCGTTGCTCAAGCCTGTTGCCTAAAAGCAACCTCTACATTTATGTTAGTTCAGTTTATTTCTAATCACTGGTATTTGGGCTAAAAGAGTTCATTTCCATTTCACTCTTGAAAAAATAATTTGTTCTGTGGATTTCCTTGATATAGGATGAGATTAATTGGTGACATTAATTGGTTTTATTTGGAATAAAAACAAACTGATAGTATAGAAGCGTGAGGGATGATTTTTTTCCAAGTGCCACTGTGTAAGATAGGATTATGAACAGTGTTTCAGTCCTTGTGGGACTTTGTGGGCCAACACACTGGTATCCTAGCACTAACCAGTGATCTGTGAAACCCAGGAAACATTGGAATGGAGGGAAAGCAAAAATTTCCCACTGCTTTGTGTTGATTTGAGAGCTAAAGAAATATAATGTGTCTTGCACTGAAATTGAATTTACACTGAAATTAACCTGCAACACACATACTGTCATTGAATAGTCAAGAAATAAATGTCATTTAAAAAAAAAAAAAGATGATAAATAGGTGCTTGATCAAGTTAAAATGCAGCATTAATGTTCATTTTTCAAACAATGTCCTATTCTTAATATCTTTATCCTTTTTAAAATGTAGCTCTAGGAGATCTTAGTTCCTTATTTTGTAACTCTGTAACTCTCTGTAACTCTCCATGCCTTTCCCATACACCTCCTACCCTGCATCCTCCCCTCCCTGGCCAGCTGGTTTATTCCCAGACTTTTCATCACAAAGTATTCTTCTCTTTCCTCCTCTGTCTATTATGGACTGAAACTTAAGTAAAATATAGTAAAAATGGCCCAGCGATGTCAGATTTCTTTGAAAGTACCTAAATGTTTGTTCTCACTTTTTGTATTTATAGTGTAACAGACCGGTGTTTGGACTACATTTGAATAGTAATAGTCTAGCTGGACTACATTTAAACAGCAGTGGTTTTAAATGATTTGTTAGTCTTATAAACTATTGGGAATGCCGTTTTTCTTTAACAAGGAAGGAGGGAAAATCTTGTATTTCTCCTTTAAAGGAAGAACAACATAAAATGATCTTGCCCCCCCTTCTTTGGATTTAGAGTGGAAAATAACTCCACCTTCCTGAGCAAATAATGAACTATAATGATTGTTTACCAGCACTGCAGAGGCATTAGGCCAGCTCTCAGTCACTGCTCATCCTTCCTTAGAAGTAGCTACTGTTGTGGCCCCTGTCAGTATAGATTAGTTTTGCCTATTTAAAACTTTTATTAAATTATATTCAGAGGGGCGCCTGGGTAGCTCAGTGGGTTAAGCCTTTGCCTTCGTCTCAGGTCATGATCTCGGGGTCCTGAGATTGAACCTCGCGTTGGGCTCTCTGCTCAGCAGGGGGCCTGCTTCCCCCCCCCCCCTTCTCTCCGCCTGCCTCTCTGCCTACTTGTGATTTATCTCTCTGTCAAATAAATAAATAAAATTTTTAAATAAAATTCAGAAAAACACACTTTATAAAGCTTGCTGGATTTTCACAGATGGGACAGCACTGAGAACCAGCGTTCAGATCTAAGAACAAAACATTGTCAGTGCTCCAGTAGTCCTCTCTCTGCTCCCTTCTGGTAATAACCATTGCCCCAAGTAACCACTGTAATAATTTCTGTTAGTGTAGATAAGACATGTCTGGGACAGAACCAGAAGCTGTTCTTGAACTTAAATCATGCCTTTGGCGGCGGGGAGGGGGCTGCGCAGTAATGTTTGTAAGTTTTCATCCATGCTTTTGTATATATTCAACAGATTCTTAAAACTGTGTAGTATTCTGTTTTATTAGCTATTTCCCCCAATTGCTCTACTTATCAATTCTACCACTGGTAAACATCAGGTTATTTTTAGTATTTGCCTATTCTATTGTGAATTCTTTTGTATCTCTTTCTTTTGTGTGCTCCTTTCTTTTGGGTATGTACTTGGGAGCAGAATTAACTGTAGTGTGTCCTGCCCATTCTTCAGAGCGGTTGCACCAATTTATACTCCCACCAGTGTGTGAGTTCAGCTCTTTCACACACTCACTTATTGTCGGTCTTTTAAATTTTAGACTTTGGTTAATATGTAATAGTGTTCCATGTGGTTTTAAGTTGTATTTTCATAATGCCAACAGAATTAGAGTCCTCTTCATTATGAATCATTTGAATATCTCTTTATGGGTGCCTTTTCCAGTCTTTTCCATTTTTCGTGGGTCATCTTTTCTTTAATGATTGTAGTTCTTAATATATTGCCTTATTGAATATATATCTTATAAGTAACTACTCCCTCTTTATGGCCCGTCTTTTTTACTCTGTAAAAAGTATCTTTTGAGGCATACAATTTCCCAATTTTTAATATAATCCAGTACATCCTTAAGAAAATTTCCTCTCCCACTGACATGAAAATAGTTTCTTCTGGGCCATAAAACATGCCTTAACAAATTTAAAGGAATGGAAATTATCTAATGTCTGCTCTCAGATCACAGTTAAACTGGAAATCAGTAATAGAAAGATAACTGGAGGGCTCCTGGGTATCTTAGTTGATTGTGTCTGCCTTCCGTTTGGGTTGTGCTTCTGGGGTTCTGGGATGGAGCCCCACGTCAGGCTCCCTACTCAGCGTGGCGTCTGCTGCCCGGTCCCTGGTTTATGTGTGTGCATGCTCTCCTCCTTAATAAATAAATAAAACCTTAAAAAAAAGAAAGATAACTGGAAAATAGCGAAATACATGGAGATTAAGCAACACACTCTGAATAAAAACAAGGGTCAAAGAAGAAGTCTTGAAATTTAAAAATTTTTTTTTTTTTTTTTAAAGATTTTATTTATTTATTTGACAGAGAGAGATCACAAGTAGGCAGAAAGGCAGGCAGAGAGAGAGAGGAGGAGGAAACAGGCTCCCTGCCGAGCAGAGAGCCCGATGTGGGACTCGATCCCAGGACCCTGAGATCATGACCTGAGCCGAAGGCAGCAGCTTAACCCACTGAGCCACCCAGGCGCCCTTAAAATATTTTGAACTGAATGAAAATGAAAACAATGTATCAAAATTTGTGGTATGCAGTGATGAAAGCACTGATTTGCCTTTTTTAAAAAAGGAAAAAGACCTACATACACAAACTCAGGTTGAAGTAAGCCCAAAACAAGAAAACCTTTTTCACAGTACTTTAAGAACTTAGATGAAACACACTTTGAAAACAAAAAAAAAAAAAAAAAAAAGAACTTAGATGAAATGGGATGATTTTGTAGGAAAATAGAATGCATAAAACTTAAACCCAATAGAGATAGAAAATCTAAACAGTAAGTTTTCATACAAAATAGTAATATAGAAGAGCTCCCCTTCAAATGAACACCATACTTAAATGGTTTTCCAGGGAAATTCAACCATATGTGAAATGGGTCTATTTTTCATACCATACTCTAGAATAAATTCCCAAAAAATGAGGGATATAATGTAAAACATGAAACGAAGTACTTAGGGAAAGCATGTGTGAATTCCTTTTAAAACCTGAGAATAATGAAACTTTAAACTGTTTCTGGAAGTGTGTGATTTTATGCCCTGACTCAGCAAACCCACTTCTCAGAATCAATCCACAGACACACCATCAGCAATACAAAATAACATAGCTTAAACTAATGCTTCTCAAACTTGAGCATGCATGAAAATTACATGGAGCTTTTTTTTTTTTTTTTAAGATTTTATTTATATATTTGACAGAGAGAGACAGTAAAAGAGGGAACACAAGCAGGGGGAGTGGGAAAGGGAGGAGGCTTTTTGCTGAGCCGGGAGTCTGATGAACCAAAGGCAGACGCTTAAGGACTGAACCACCCAGGTGCCTCCATGGAGCTTATTTTGACACAGATTCCTGGGCCCTACCTTCAGAGTTTCTGATTCAGTGGACCTGGGCTGGGATCTAGTAATTCCATTTCCAACAGATTTTTAATTTTTAAAGATTTATTTATTTATTATTATTATTTATTTTTTTTTTAAAGATTTTATTTATTTACTTGAGAGAGAGACAGTGAGAGAGAGCATGAACGAGGAGAAGGTCAGAGAGAGAAGCAGGCTCCCCACGGAGCTGGGAGCCCGATGCGGGACTCGATCCCGGGACTCCAGGATCATGACCTGAGCCGAAGGCAGTCGTCCAACCAACTGAGCCACCCAGGCGTCCCATTATTTATTATTTTTTAAAAGATTTTATTTATTTGACAGAGAGAAATCACAAGTAGGCAGAGAGGTAGGCAGAGAGAGGGGGAAGCAGGCTCCCTGCTGAGCAGAGAGCCCAATGTGGGGCTCGATCCCAGGACTCTGAGATCATGACCTGAGCTGAAGGCAGAAGCTTCACTGAGCCACTCAGGCACCCCAAGATTGTATTTATTTGAGAGGGAGAAGTGGGTACAGGGAGAGCGGGAGAGGGAGGAGCAGGCTCCCTGCTGAGCAAGGAGTCCAACGTGAGGCTCTATCCCAGATCCTTGGGATCATGGGCATATGCTTAACTGAGCCACCCAGGTGCCCCTCCAACAGATTTTTTTTTTTTTTAAAGATATTATTTATTTATTTGACAGATCACAAGTAGGCAGAGAGGCAGGCAGAGAGAGAGGGAAGCAGGCTCCCCATGGAGCCGAGAGCCCGACGAGGGGTTCCATCCCAGGACCCTGGGATCACGACTTGAGCCGAAGGCAGAGGCATCAACCCACTGAGCCACCCAGGCGCCCCCAACAGATTTTTTAATACTGATTGTGTTTTTCCTAGTGTAATACCTTAAGAGCCACTGGTTAAGATTGTAGTAATAAGAGCAAAAGTCCAGAAAGAACCAATATACTCATCATTCTGGTTGAAGAAATTATAGTACATCTGCACAGTGGAGTTCTGTGTACCTAGGAAAAGGAATGTGGAAGATCTCTATATTCTGTTCCAGAATGTTCCCAAGGATATATTGAATATATTAAGTTTTTAAAAAATCAATATTCTGGACAGCTTATGATATTTGATTCTTTGCTTAAATGAGCTAAATATCTATACTGTTTTCACCAAAACAAAAACACTAGTTAAAAAACAATGGAAGAAGGGGCGGCGCCTGGATGGCTCAGTGGGTTAGAGCCTCTGCCTTCAGCTTGGGTCATGATCTCAGGGTCCTCGGAAGCCCCACATCAGGCTTTCTGCCCCACACCACCTACTTGTGATCTCTCTCTCTCTCTCTCTCAAATTAATAAATAAATAAAATCTTTTAAAAATATTTTTAAGAAAGCAGTGGAAGGGTATAAATTAATATAAATGACCTCCTAAATGGGAGAATAAAGAGGTATATACAGGGGAGGGAGCTAGACTTACATGGAAGTAAGTTGTTTTATCACTTTACATAATTAAAGTAAGTTTTTAAAATGTACTTTGTAGAAATATGAAACACAACAAGCTCAAGAATATGTCAAATTTGTGGCATAATGATATAAGTATGTTGTTTGGAATATATCTTAGTTACAGGAGACCAAACACCAATAAATCTTAGACTTCATTCAGTTGTCTTATTTTCAGTAATAGGTATGGTTTCTTTGAAATCAGATCTATAGTAGAAATCAAATTGATAATTACAGTAATGTTATCAGGAACCAGGATTATCAAGGAAGAAGAGAAGTGATAGAATAATAGAATCAGAAAAGTTAGGTGCCAGTCCTGTGATCTTTAATTTAGTTTGGTATCCATCCATGAATTTATTTTTCTCTTTCTAAAAGAAAGGCCTTTCTTGTTCCAGCCATTGAAAAGTCCTAGAACCAGCGGTAACCACATAGCAGTGAGCACTCCCTACCATGCACCATGTGGTCTTTTTAACAACATTTCCAATTAAAAGACACCAGGGTCTTTGTAGAAGGGGCTGATCCAAGTTGGGCAAAAAAATATGCAAGGTTGCCTGAGACATTTCTTGTGGCATATAGTGAGGAAGCTGGATACTGCTGAAGCCATGTCACAGAGGTGGTTCACAACTTGAAGGGTCTTCCATAAAACCAAAAGGTTACAGTTTGAGTGCCAAATTCATAATGATTGTTTTTGATTTAAACATTCCAAATACATAAACGTCAGTGGGTTGATGATGACACTTCAAAATCAGTTTTACATACCATTACTTTACTGAGACTGCTGAAACAAATTATCACAAGCCAGGTGCCTTAAAATAAAATAAACAGAAGTTTATTTTCTCCCTTTCTGGAGGCCAGAAATTTGAAATCAGGGTGTCAGCCACACTCCCTATGGAGGCTCTACGGGAGAACTCGGTTTCTTGTATCCTTCAGTTTCTGGTGGTTGCTGACTTCCTTGCCTTGTGGCCGCATCACTGCAATCTCTGCCTGTCTTCACCTTCTTTTCTGTCTGCCCTCTGTGTCATTGGATTTAGGACACTGAGATAATCCAGGATGATCTCAAGATCCTTAACTTAATTACACCTGCCAAGACTCTTTTTCCAAATAGTGTAACATGCACAGATTCTGGGGATTAGGACATAGTTTTTTGGTGGTCACTATTCATCCCATAACAACTACCCATTCATTTTGAAAATATACTGAGTTTGGGATGCCTGGGTGGCTCAGTGGGTTAAGCCGCTGCCTTGGCCCAGGTTATAAGCTCAGGGTCCTGGGATTGAGTCCTGCCTTGGGCTCCTTGCCTGGCAGGGAGTCTGCTTTTCTCTCTGCCTCTGCTTGCCTCTGTGCCTGCTGGTATACTCTCTCCCTCTCCTTCTCTCCGACAAATAAATAAAATCTTAAAAAAAAAAAAAAAAAGGAAAAGAAAATAAACTAAGTTTGAATCTTGGCTGTGCCCCTGTCTGAGTCCTCTGGTAAACTAATTAAATTTCCTGATATGTAAAATTCAGATGATATTACAATATACAAAGAATGTATATATTTGAAATTTAGGTATGAATATATGTCCTTGGTTTGAGCCTGTGTCATGCTCCCTGCTCAGTGGAGAGTCCGCTTCTCCCTCTCCTTTGGTACCCCCTGCTTGTGCTTCTTTTTCTTTCTGTCTCAAATCAATAACTAAAACGTTTAAAAAAAATTAATATATGTCTTTAAAAATCTTTTCATATTTTTATTTGTGTAGAAAAATGTCAGTAAGGATGCTAAGCCAAATATATCATTTAGTTATTTCTGTGGATAGAATTGGAAGAGTTTGGATGAGAATAGAAAGGACTTTTACCCATCTTACTTTTTTTTTTTTTGAAGAGCGCCCTTACTTGGGGCGCCTGAGTGGCTCAGTGGGTTAAAGCCTCTGCCTTCGACTTAGGTCATGATTCCAGGGTCCTGAGATTGAGTCCCGCATCGGGCTCTCTGATCAGCAGGGAGCCTGCTTCCCTTCCTCTCTCTCTGCCTACCTCTCTGCCTACTTTTGATCTCTGTCAAGTGAATAAATAAAATCTTTTAAAAAAAAAAAAAAAAGATCGCCCTTACTTGACAGAGGCACCGTGAGAGAGGGAACACAAGCAGCGTGAATGGGAGAGGGAGAGCCCTGAGCAGGGAGCCAGGGAGTCCTATATGGGACAGGATCTCAGGACCTTGGGGTCATGGCCTTAGCTGAAGGCAGACGCTTGATGACTGAGCTACCCAGGTCCCCCAATTGTACCGTCTTAGAGGGTAGTTCAGTGAAATCCTGTTCAGATGAACCTAGCATGCTATTAGAGGCATACGAGATAGTTACTTTTGGTTGTTCTTCCTAATAAAATTGTGTTTGAAGACAGTGTAGCCACTGGAAGTAATTATGAGACAGAAGTTTCTCACCATGTTTTTAAGCCTTTAATATTTAAAAGTTAGGACAAAGTTTAAGTTTCATAGATGTTACGAGACCTGTACTTGGCATTGAGTTAGTTCTGGGAGATGTTCCTTACTGGTGGGTCCTGAAATTTTCATTTAGTTCAGCTGGCTTGAGATATGTTTATGGTTCTTTTGTTAGAAAGGGCTTTTGCCTTAAGGGGGAACGGTCCAAATAGTTTGCCGAGGTACTTAGAGATAGCTTTATTGTCTACTTTTCAGGCTGCAAAGTGCAATTCTTATATACTTTAAGAGAATTATTTTGTTTGTTTTCTGCTTATTCTCGGGTAGTATTTGAGGCGGGTTAGGAAATGTATATTTTCAGATTTCTGCAAACCATTAAAAAGAAGGAACATAGTCAAATATTAATAGTCTTTATTTTTATTATGTCCCTTTAAGAACATTGGTCAAATCAAAGACAGGAAGTAACAAGTGTTGAGAAGGATTAGAACCCTCCTATATTCCTGTGGAATTGTAAAAATGGTATAGCCATTTTGGAGAACATTTTGACGGTGCCTCAAAAAGTTAAACATAAAGTTGATGTAAGACACCCAGCAGTTCTACTTTTTTTTTTTTTTTAAGATTTTTTTTTTTAATTTATTAATTTGACAGAGAGAAATCACAAATAGACGGAGAGGCAGCCAGAGAGAGAGAGATAGGGAAGCAGGCTCCCTGCTGAGCAGAGAGCCTTATGGGGGACTAGATTCCAGGACCCTGAGATCATGACCTGAGCCGAAGGCAGCGGCTTAACCCACTCAGCCACCCAGGCGCCCCACCCAGCAGTTCTACTTTAAGATCTGAACCCAGAAGAATTGAAAATATATGTCCAACACAAAATCATGCTAATTAGTTTTCTTCATATCATATTTCAGAATGGCCAAAAGGGGGAATAACCCAAGTTGTCCCATCACCTAGTGAATAAACAAAATGCAGCATTCGCATACAGTGGTCTATTGTTCGATGATAAAAAGGAAACATTGATCCATGCTTCAGTATAGATCAAACTTTAAAACCTGCTCAGTGAAAAAAAGCTAGTCACAGAAGAGCTTGTATTGTCTGATTCCATTTATATGAAAGGTCTAAAATAGGCAAATGTATAGGGACTTAAAGTAGATTAGTGATTGCATAGCACTGGGGGCATAATTAGGGAAAAGGGGGGTGATAGCCAACCAGTACAGGATGTTTGTGGGTCGTGGATATTGATTCTGGTGATGGTTGGACAACTTTTAACCAAAGCCATTGAAATTTTACACTTTAGGTGAGTTGTATCTTACATAAATCTTCTATGAGTAAGCCGTTGTTTTTTTAAAATTGGTCAACATAAGTAGACAAAGGATGTGGTTTCTTTTTGCTGCTCAGTTATCTCAGGAATTATCCATCTTTATTTTTGTATTTTGTACAATATATCACACTGAATTTTTTCTTGATGTTGTACTTTATGTCAGTTCTTTCCCATATATAAACCTGATCATAAGGGAGGGAGTGCAAAGGCAGGTATGCCAGGTGTGAGAAGTCACCTTCTTAGTATCGTCTGCTGTTGCATCCTCTTTCAATGTTATCTGCTATGTATTCCTTTCTTAGGACTTAAAAGAATCTGTTGAAAAGCTGTTTTCCCAAACTTGTATAGTCCAGTGAACCATGCTTCTGCATTGTTAAATCAGGTAGCTACCCACCAACACATTTTACATGGTGTCGTTAAACTCTGTAGTTACACCATGAGATGCCATTTTCCTATCCGGGCCTTTCAGTCCAATTACTGTGGAATGGAGAAGGTGTTAGTCTTCCAGAGTCCTCACTGGCAGTAGGGATTACTGTTTTATTATTTCTGTTTTTAAGGGATCTGAATCAGCATTTTATTTGTCACCTCTTACCATGAGTAATGCATTGCTGAACTTTACAGAACATAAAAATCTGATTGCTATTTTAGTATAGTAGGGTATAGGCTCCTGAAGGGAAAACTGTAACTCACATAAGGCTAAGGTTTGGGCAAGCTCTGATGAGGTCTGAGACAAGTAGTGATGAAGGAGAGAGGAATTACACCAGTGCAAATGTGCATTGCTTCCATGAGAGAAGTCCCGAAGCACGCTCTCCCACTGGTGGGCCGGAAACTGTTGGTTTAAGAGATGAAGGAATATTAAGAATTAAAGTTGTAGTATAGTTTTTGAGGTAGAATGGCCTTACTGCCTTCATTTTAAAGATAAGGAAGACCGGGACCCATTCTGTCAGTCCAGGGCTCTTTCACTATATCATGTTGTCTTTAGATGTACGTTAAGAACCTACATACTATCCAGCAAGCTCTAGAATCTTCTCAGGTTTTATCTAACTTGATGACTCATGGTATATTCTGCTTCCTGTTTCAGTCAATCTATTGAAAAATTCAAAGAATGAAAAGTAATGAATACTAACACCCATCCCTTCCCCATCCTATCATCCTTCACTAGAGCTTTCTGAGGAAATAATCTGAAAAGGGAGGCTGTTTGCAGTAGAACTCCAAAAAGAAGATCCTTCCCAAAAGTGTTTGGTCACAGTTCTTAATACAGGTAGCAGCATATGATTGGGGAAGGAATGGTGCTTGATACCAACTGTGATAACCACATTATTTATTGTCATTTTTCTCTCCATCAGTATCGTCTAGACTGTCGCAGCCATCCTCTCCCCAGTCAGGCTGCCCATCACCTACCATTCCAGCAGGTAAAGTCATTTCTCCGTCACAGAAGCACAGCAAGAAGGCACTGAAGCAGGTAATCATGCTAATCTGTGTATATCAAGTCTTATCTCCTACATTATAAATTCATGATTCTAGAAGTCACTGAAAATTTCTTGAAAGGGCATTAGGTCCTTTTAAGGAGAAATTCATGCAGTTTCCCAATTTGGATTTAATAATTTATGTACTTGTGTGTTTTAGGTTTGTGGTAGCTAGTCTTTTTATCGCGTTTTAAAAGCTCTTTATTTGTTCCTAATTTGCTAAGAGGTTTGTGTGCATGTTTGTGGTTTTTAAATTATGAATAGGTGTTGAACTTTTCAGGTTTGTTTCTTCAGCATTTATTGGGATGATCAGGTAGCTTTTCTCTTTAAATTTGCTAATATATCAACTTCCCTGACTAGAATTTTCTACTGTTAACATATACTTAGGTTTCAGGAATAAATTACATGTTTCTTACATATTTTTTAATATGTTATGAATTTTTCTTATTTAAGATTTTTGCTTGGATTTTGCTGTTTTCTTGTATAATACTTGTACAATTTTGGAATCAGGGTGGTTATTAATAAAATAAGTTGGGTAGCTTGCTTATTTTTCTAGATTTTGGAAAACAATTAAGAAGTGTTTTCTTAACATTTCAGTTTCATCTGTTACTCATTTGATTCCTGCTTTTTAAATTAATTTTGGAAAAAAATTTTTCTTAATTTTATATATATCTCTTAGAAAAATAGTCTATTTCGTCTAACTTTAAAAAATGCATAGGGGCACCTGGGTGGCTCAGTTAAAGCCTCTGCCTTTGGCTCAGGTCATGATCCCAGGGTCCTGGGATCGAGCCTCACATCGGGCTTTCTGATTGGCGGGGAGCCTGCTTCCCCCTTTCCTCTGCCTGCCTCTCCCCTCTGCCTGCCTCTCTGCCTACTTGTGATCTCTGTCAAATAAATAAATAAAATCTTTAAAAAAAGAAAAGAACATAGCAGGAAATGAGTATGAAGAGGCAGTGGGAACCGAGTAGCCAGTTACTCCACACTTTTTTTTTCTTCCTTTTTTGCATGATTGTCTTGAAGGTTAAAGCTTAAACTGGCAATTTAGCGAGGTCATAGATTTCCAATCTTTTTCTGAAATGTAGCTTCACTTTCTTAGATTCTGTGTCTTTTTTTTTTTTTAACCCTTGTGTTAAAAAGTTGTCTTTGCATATTTTCATGACTAAACTCTAGGAAGCTGTCTTCTTATTCATTCTGAATAGTTTAGTGTTGTGTTTGATATAAACTAGAAACATTATAGAAATGAAACTATGCTGAAATAGCCAGAAGAAACTATACTATTCCTGGAACTAGTATTTTCTGACTTCTCTTCCCATCTCTTCACTATGTTGCGATAAATTGCTGAGGATTTGGTCATTGGGCCAAATCTTACTGCTCTTACAGGAGATCAGAATCAAGTAATTATTTAACACCTATTGTTCAAGTGGATCATCTCTGAAATAGATGTAAGCTAAATATTTATATTTTTACATAGAGCTAATGGAAGTGGTACTCTTTTTGGTGAAGGGCTTAGAATTTTATTTCCAGAAAAGATTGGAAACCTCTAATTTTTTACACTGCTACAAGTATGGAAAGTCCATGCTTTACTGGTGATTTTAAGTTCTAAAAATGGTTGTGAGTAATTCTCATATTTATACACAAGAGTAATACTGCCAAAAAATATTCCGACTCTTAAATATCATTTTGGACTTGTATTTAATTCGTCTCATTTAGGTTCTTGTTTACTTTGATATCAAGATTTCAGAGAAATTGGATGATCATCATGTTGCTCATCACTTAAACAGCAATCGTTCAATTTCTGTTATTACTAAAAAATGATTTTATTTTATTGCTTCTAATTAGTTTTCTCTTACAGGCTTTGAAACAGCAACAGCAAAAGAAGCAGCAGCAACAGCAATGCAGGCCGAGCATGTCCATCTCCTCCAGCCAGCCTCTCTCTCTGAAGACTGTCAAAGCATCCAATGACTCTGCACCCACCAAACCTGGTAGGCAGACATGGGTGTCTGTCTTTTTCCAGTGTTTCTAAGCTAATTTTCTAATTTGTATACCTTACCATTTGTTTTCAAGTTACTGGGTTTCTTTACGTAGTCTATTATTGCCAGATCATCAATATAAATCCTTTCAGGATACATGGGAAAATTTTATGCAGAATCATCATGCAGTTATGAAAAAATAAATTGGCAAAATAGGCACATTAGAATGAAATCAATGACTGACTTCCAAGATGCGTAACCCACTGATATTGGATGCCTCTAAACAGTGACCTTACAAAGTGATGTTGCCAAGACTAAACCAGACTAAACTCTTCACCAGCTCTCTGCTTTAAAGATAAAAAAACTTTCAGGGCTCCTGGGTGGCTCAGTGGGTTAAAGCCTCTGCCTTCGGTGCAGGTCATGATCCCAGGGTCCTGGGATCGAGCCTTGCATGGGGCTCTCCACTCAGCGGGGAGCCTACTTCTTCTCTCTCTGCCTGCCTCCCTGCCTACTTGTGATATCTATCTATCTCTCTCTCTCTCTCTGTCAAATAAATAAATAAAATCTTGGGTGGGGGGAGACGCAAGTAATCTCTAAAAAGAAAATGATAAAGCTCTTGGGGAGGAAAAAAAAGATAAAAAGCTTTCCTAAGAACATAGGCTACATTTGCGTTTCCATTAGATAGAAACACAGGCCTTTGGATTTTTGTTGTTGTTTTGTTTTTCATCTAACCCCCAGATTAGATACAGACTTTGTATTATATTATCCATGCATTTTTATCCTAGCTGGTTATATGGGCCTGCCAAATTTAAAAGGCATCTTGCAGAACTTTGCATTTTTGTTAGGAGGGAAGTTTAACACCAGAAGCAAATAATGTGTTGGGAGAAGGAAGTGATTTTATTTTACTTTTTAACTCTGAATTTGCAGACTTAAAACACATTTGCAGGGTCACATTGCATCACACATAACTCCTTTCAGTTTGTGTTGAATGATTTGTTCGATTGGTTTTTATCTATAACCTCAGTGTCACCAGTCTCTGATGTATCTTTTCTCTTAGCAGTATGGGAAGGAAAGCCGTCTGATGGGCAGTCAGGCAGCCCTCAGAACTCCAATTCCAGCTATTCGTGTTCCGTTCAAGTGGAAAATCCCTTGCTAGGCTTGGGGAAGAAGTCATTCCAGAGGTCTGACAGGCTCCACACAAGTAAGTTAATTTACAGACTTTTGGTTCTGCATCTTAATTTGTCAACTCCGTGTTTGAAATTCATCAGCTCTTTTGTGGGGTTTGGTTCTTTTTCTGGCAGTAGGTTGTTTTGTCTGGCATTATTTATGCCTTACTTCTGTGCACAGAAAAGGAGAAGGACTCATAATGAAACATGGTAAACTGACCCTTTTTTCCTGCTCCCTTTGAAATCCCACTGAGATGGGAATATGGAAATACAAAAGATCAGATTCATAAGAGTGAAGAAAACAAGGAGACAACAGATCAGCAAGCACAAGCAGTGTCAAGAAACTCTGATGAGAACTGGATGCCGAGCAGCTGATGTCAATAACAAGCAAGCTAACTAAGGCTGCAGAACACCAGAAAGAGTCAAGAATAGGAGACCTCGTGTATCGTAGCGGGGAAGGGTGAAGTCCAGGCTTGAAAAGTGGAACCTTTTTTGAAGGTTAATAGGAAGCAGTTTGATGCCTCACCCTGGAAGGAGATAAGTGGTTTATTTTATTTTATGTTTTTAAAGACTTTATTTATTTATTTGACAGAGATCACAAGTAGGCAGAGAAGCAGGCAGAGAGAGAAGGAAGCAGGCTCCCTGCTGCGCAGAGAGACGGATGTGGGGCTTGATCCCAGGACCCTGGGATCATGACCTCAGCCAAAGGCAGAGGCTTTAACCCACTGAGCCACCCAGGTGCCCCAAGTGGTTTATTTTTGAGGTGACATTCAACCGTACAGACTTCAAACTCAGAGATACCACTCATGGCTAATGGCAGATAATGAGACAGTGTACTGAAATCAGGGAAATCAAGAAAAATATAAATACCAATAGTGATCTTTCTGCTTGGCTTCCAGAATGCTAGTAGTAAGGCATATTTCTGTCACTACAGCTTCCTTCCAGCCCCAGCTGTGTTCCAGCAGCAGGCGGGTGGATTGGTGCCTTAAGAAATTGAATAGCCTTAGGGCATCTGGGTGGCTCAGGTCTTGTTCCCAGGGTCCTGGAATTGAGCCCCGCATTGGACTCCCCGTTCAGCGAGGAGCCTGCTTCTCCTCCTCCCTGCTTCTCCCCTTACTTGTGCTCTCTCTCTCTGCCAAATAAATAAATCCGATCTTTAAAAAAAAAAAAAAATAGCCTACAGAAAAACATCTGAAGGCAAATTTATAGATTCCCAGCTAAATAGAAATCCTCTTGGTCACACTTCTGGGAAGCACACAATTCTGTAAGACTCACCTATCCACCCACAATTTTGAGTCACCCCTTTTAATGCCTTTCCATTGTGATTATTTGTGATTGCCTTTGAAGAAGACCTCCATCATGAGACACAGAATCTGAAATCCAGATTCAGAAGAAACAGGCAATTCCGGAAGATTTGAAACAAATAACTTCAAAAACTGTAATACCCACAGAAAGATATAAAAGATGATACTGCATCCATGAAAGAACAGACTGCAGTTTTAAAAACTGAAAAATAAGCAAAGAGTTCCAGGGTATTAATAAGAAAGTAACTGAAATAAAATGTAATAATAGATGGAGCACCTGGGTGGCTCAGTCGGTTAAGCATCTGCCTTCAGCTCAGGTCATGATCCCAGGGTCCTGGGATCAAGCCCACAGGGAGCCTGCTTCTCCCTCTCCCTCTGTCTGCTTTTCCCCGTCCTTTGCTCTCTCTCTCTCTGACAAATAAATAAAATTTTTAAAAATGGTAGGACCATCAGAAAGAACAGAAATTGAAAGAGGGGTTGAGATAATAAGAGAAATAATAAAATTCCAGAGAATTGAAAGCCACAGATTCCCAAGATGAAAGTTCGTAATTGGTGTCAAGAAACATGAATAAAAGGCGCCTGGGTGGCTTAGTGGGTTAAGCCTCTGCCTTACGCTCAGGTCATGATCTCAGGGTCCTGGGATCAAGCCCTGCATCCGGCTCTCTGCTCAGCGGGGAGCCTGTTTCCCCCTCTCTCTCTGCCTATCTCTGCCTACCTGTGATCTCTTTCTCTCTGTCAAATAAAGAAAATCTTTAAAAGAAAGAAAGAAACATGAATAAAAGGAAACCTGTTCCAAGGGAATTCTTTCAAATTTTAAAACACCCAGGATAATGAGAAGATTCCAAAAAAGCAACTAAAGAAAAAGAAAATACTTCATATACAGAGATGCAAAAATTGGGATGATCAACATCTCGGTAAGAATAGAGGCCCAAAATGTGCAGCAATGCTGACAAAATTCATAGGATTAGTTTATACCAGACCCATTTATAGGTTCCAGCCCCTTCCAAGCTGTTAAGTGTGACAACAGAATTAATAATATTTTCAGACTGTGCTTTTTTTGTTTGTTTTTATGAAATTATTTATTAAAAAATAAGAGGGTACCTGGGGTCGCTCCGTGGGTTAAGCCTCCGCCTTCGGCTCAGGTCATGGTCTCAGGGTCCTGGGATTGAGCCCTGCATCGGGCTCTCTGCTTAGCAGGGAGCCTGCTTCCTCCTCTCTCTCCACTCTCTGCCTACTTATGATCTGTGTATGTCAAATAAATAAATAAAATCTTAAAAAACAAACAAACGAAAAAAGCCGCCTGGTGGCTCAATGAAGTTAAGCATCTTACTCTTGATTTCAGTTCAGGTCATAGTCTCAGGGCCATGAGATCAAACTCTGGGTTTGACATATTAGTATACATTCTGTAAGTATGTAATTTATGAATAATTTTAATCTTTGGTAGTGGAATTGATGATCAAAGGGTATGCTTAGTTTATGGCAGATACTGCCTCTAACAAAAATGCTCCATTTTATTATCCACCCAGAAGCAAACCAACTTTTACAAGGAAGTTGTCTGGCTGCTGGAAGGAGGGCAGTAAGGCAAAGAAGCTGGTGCCTCCGGCAGGTTGTACACTAGGTTCTTGAATTGTGCCTGGTGATCTTTCAATTATTTCCTTTCCTGCCTTACCTGTCACTCAAGCATGTTCTTGGGGAGCAGGAACAAATTCAATAGGTCCTGCTCTCTGCAGGCACCAGGGTACCTGAGCCACAGCTCCTGCGGGACCAGAAATGCCTCTACATCCACACATGTAGCATAATTTTCCAAAAGCACTATAATTAAAATGTAAATCAGTCCCAGAAAGGCAAGTTTGGATTTCAAGAATTCTTTGGGATGCCTAGGTGACCCAGTCGTTAGGCATGTGCCTTCAGCTCAGGTCATGGTCCCAGAGTCCTAGGATCGAGCCGTGTGTTGCGCTCCCCGCTCCTCGGGAAGTCTGCTTCTCCCTCTCCCACTGCCCTGCTGTGTTCCCTCTCTCGCTGTCTCTCTCTCTGTGAAATAAATAAATTAATTAAAAAAATATTTATCCTTTTTTTTTCTTTTAAAGATTTTATTATTTTTAACCAATTCCTGTACCCAACTTGGTCTTGAACTCACAACCTTGAGATTTAGAGTCACACGCTCCACTGACTGAGCCAGCCATGTGCTCCCAGATTTCAAGAATTCTTTCTTATTTTTTATTTTACTTACTATTTATTTTAATATTTTATTTATTTATTTGGCAGACAGAGATCACAAGTAGGCAGAGAGGCAGGGAGTCCGATGCGGGGCTCTATCCCAGGACCCTGAGACCATGGCCTGAGCCGAAGGCAGAGGTCCAACCCCCTGATCACAGGATACTGGGATCGAGCCCAGCATTGGGCTCTCTGCTCAGCAGGGAGCCTGCTTCCCCTTCTCTCTCTCTGCCTATTAAAGAGGGCACTTGATGTTATGAGCTCTGGGTGTTGTATGCAATTGATGAATCACTAAATTCTACCTCTGAAACTGATAATCCAGTGTGTTAATTAAATTGAATTTAAATAAAAAATTTAAAGATATATATTGGGATTTGGGAGCACCTGGCTGGTTCGGTGTATGGAGTATGTGATTCTTGGTCTCAGGGTTGTGGGTTTAAGCCTCACAGTGGGTGTAGAGATTACTTAATAATAAGATCTTTAGGGGTACCTGGGTGGCTCAGTGGTTTAAGCCTCTGTCTTCGGCTCAGTTCCATGGTCCCAGGGTCCTGGGATCGAGCCCTGCATCGGCTTCTCTGCTCTGCAGGGAGCCTGCTTCTTCCTCTCTCTCTGCCTGCCTCTCTGCCTACTTGTGATCTCTGTCAAATAAATAAATAAAATCTTTAAAAAAAAATAAGGTCTTTATAAAATATGTATGTATTTTATGTTTCTGTTATGAACCCTTAACTTAAATACTTAGTAGTCAGAGTTCATGCTGTTTATGATGGCTCTTCCTCTATACAGTGATAAAAACAGAGTCCGAAGCCCCAGTGCTGGGTTCGAATTCCTGCACTCTAACTTAGCAGTACAATTTTGGGCAAGTTACCAGGTCTGAGCCTCATTTTCTTGATCTGTGAAATGTACAGTAGTAGCGTCTCACTTCCTAGGGTTATGTGAAAAATAAGTGAGTGAACACCTATCAGTGTTTAGAATAATGCCTGGCACTAGTGAAGCTTCTAGAAGTGTTTAGTGCTGCTGTTACTGATCATTATGTGGAATTTACTGAGACCTGATTGTTTTCATTCCTGATTATTTTATCCCCATTTTTACAGTCACATGCTTTATTTCTTTAATCATTTCATTCTGCACTGTTCAGTATTTTATGTTTGACAGTTTCAGTGGTAGCAGTACTTTGAGGACTCAACCTTTTATTTTTGGTTTCTATTGACTCTGTCATGGTAGAATGTCTGGTGGTTTGTCACGGCAGTCTCTGTGTGAGATAGTGCTGGATTTTAATTTGTAAGATCCTATGGGCCTAACTTAAGGGAAATCCTTTCCTCTTAGGAGAGATTACTTTTGTTTCACCTTCAACCAGGAGCAGAGGTTATCCACATCCAGGATTGTGTAGCTTTGTGCATGTATTTTTAAACGTGAAATTTCTGGATCTTCGATTCCTTGCAATTAAATTTTTCCATCTGTTATAAATTTTCTTCCAGTAAGATTATATTAATTTGGGACACATCAGCAGTATTTGACAATTGTCTTTGCTTTTTCTGTGTGTAGCTTCGTCATTATATTGCAGTATCTGCCATTTTGATAGACAAAAGTGTTCATTGGTTTAATGGGCATTTAAAAAAATTTGGGGGGCTTGGGTGGCTCAGTGAGTTAAAGCCTCTGCCTTCGACTCACGTCATGATCTTAGGGTCCTGGGATCGAGCCCTGCATCGGGCTCTCTGCACAGTGGGGAGCCTGCTTCTCCCCCTACCCACTCCGCCTGCCTTTCTGTGTACTTGTGATCTCTGTCTGTCGAATAAATAAATAAAATCCTCAAAAAAAAATAATAATAATACCGTAGGATTTGTTTATGGTTAGCCAACTATTAATTACCTGTGCTCATTTTTCTCATGGTAATATTTCTTTTCCATGTTGATTTATAGATGCCCGTAAACTTTTTAAAAAATATCTACCAGTCTGTTTATTAATTTAAAGTGAGCTCTATGCTCAGTGTCGGGCTTGAACTCAACAACCCAGAGATGAAGAATCGCATGTTCTACCAACTAAGTCAGCCAGGCACCCCATGTGGATGCACATTTATTAATTTATTTTTAAAAATTTTATTTATTTATTTGAGAGAGAGGCAGAAAGAGAGAGTGTACAAGCCACGGTGGGGTGGGGGAAGCACAGAGGGAGAGGGAAAAGCAGACCTCCCACTGAGCAGGGAGTGCATGTGGAGCTCTGTCCTAGGACTTTGAGATCATGACCTGAGCTGAAGACAGACAACCTACTGAACCACCCAGGCGCCCCTAGATGCATTTATTTATTTAGTTAGTTGGTTAGTTAGTTATTTGACAGAAAACAAGTAGGCAGAGAGGCAGGCTGAGAGAGAGAGGGGAGGAAGCAGGCTCCCTCCTGAGCAGAGAGCCCAGTGCGGGGCTGGATCCCAGGACCCCTGAGATCATGACTTGAGCCGAAGGCAGAGGCTTTAACCCACTGAACCACCCAGGCACCCCTAGATGCACTTTTAATATGAAGAATTGTAAAGTTTTGTCAGGATTTGCAAATGTTTTTGGCAAGTTAGTCTTTTGTTTATAATATTTTTTGTCATGACTGTAACCTTTTGATAGTGACCAGGTTTCTTGAAACCACTAAGCTCTACAGTTACAACATTTCTAGGTAATCAGAATTAAAATTGATGAAAAAATTCTGATGGCAAAGGAAAAGGGATCTCAGGATGATATATATAGATTTGAATTTTTCTGTATTTCTTTTTTTAAATATTTTTATTTACTTATTTGACAGACAGAGAACACAAGTAGGCAGAGAGGCAGGCAGAGAGAGAGGAGGAAGCAGGCTCCCTTCTGAGCAGAGCCTGATGTTGGACTGGATCCCAGGACCCTGAGATCATGACCTGAGCCGGAGGCAGAGGCCCTAACCCACTGAGCTACCCAGGCGCCTCTGGATTTCTTTTGATAATTTTGTGTATGTGTCATGCCTTGCTTTTGTTCGTCTTAGAAGAAATTTCTAAAACCCTTTTAAGTGTTCCTTCTTCACAGTGTGATATTTAAAGTAGTTACAATTGTGATTTTTTTGCACTGCAGTGTAAGCTATACTTAAAATAGAAAGGAATGTAAAGGAGACCCAAATGATTCTTTCCCCCTGTTTTGTAGGGCAAATGAAAAGGACTAAATGTGCTGAAATTGATGTTGAGACCCCAGACTCCATTCTGGTGAATACAAACCTTCGGGCGCTGATCAACAAGCACACCTTTTCCGTCCTTCCTGGAGACTGCCAGCAGCGACTTCTTCTACTGCTTCCAGAGGTGGATCGACAGGTGTGTTATTTTCACGCATAAGCAGTTCTCAGAAACCCTTCTGAAGCTTTCTTCACATCCCCTTTAGCACTCCTTAAAACTTTTAAAATAGCTTTTTATATATACTTATAAAGAAGTGGCATCAAAGGTGCTAAAACAAGAAATAAGAACATTTTTATGTAAGTATTCGTAATAGTTTTGCCCTGTAAGTCTTAGAAAGAAAAAAAACTCTTATCAGAATGTCAAGATCATGGAATAAACTTTATGTAGCTATCATATTAGAAAGTGAGGTATTCAATGAATACAGTCGAAGAGGAAGAGTTGTCTTGCCTAAGACCTTGAACAAGGATTTTTTGAATGGATTTTTTCTAAGAGAGTAAGAATGTTAATTATTTCATTCTTTTGTTAGATTTTTTAATAAACAAAAACATTTATTGCCTTCATAATTGAGAACTTTCAAAACCGAATATAGGTCATACTCTTTAAAAAAAGATAGCTAGAAGAAATACCAAAGGTATTTGGTCTCTCTGGGTAGGGACCAGAGAGATTAAGAGTGGTCAGTAATAAGGTCAAGATCTGAGATTTTAGCTTTTATCAAGGAAAGAGTGACTAGCAAGTCACTCGCCCTTCTGATCATCTGTTTCCTCTCTACAAAAGGAAGATAGAATCATTATGATTTTCTGAGGTTTATTTAATTCTAAAGGTTTTTTTTTTTTTTAAAGATTTTATTTATTTATTTGACAGACAGAGATCACATATAGGCAGAGAGGCAGGCAGAGAGAAAGGAAGAAGCAGGCTCCCCAATAAGCAGAGAGCCCGATGCGGGGCTCGATCCCAGGACCCTGAGATCATGACCTGAGCCGAAGGCAGAGGCTTTAACCCACTGAGCCACCCAGGCGCCCCAGGTTTTTTTTTATTATTTCCAAACACGTACTCTGTGTGAAGTAACCTGATGGGCTCTCCCCTCATTTCCTAATCATTATAAAAACAAGATGAAAGAGAGGCATTTTCCCAAGTTAACAGTATGAAAACTAAATTTATACCCTGGTTTGTGGTAAGAGATTAAAGAAGAGTAAGGTATACAACTCATCTTAGCTAATTGTCTGTGTCAAAAATAAAATATTTCTAACTCAGAATATCATCTTTCTATTAAACTGTACTGATGTTAGTTTCAGTAGCGTAATGATGTGAGTCAGCACATAGGAAAGCAGGTTAGATTCCATTTCCCCGGAGACCAAGTAAGTCAGCTACACTACCAGCAGTGGGGTAAAGAAGAAAGTAGAGCTGCTCCTTCCCAGCTACTGCTTCTCCCTCCTTAAAACTTCCTGGGGGAAATTACAGCTTTGGGGATGCCCACCTTTTGGTTTGAACAAGTTAGGAGGCTGAGATTTCTGCAAAGTTTTTAAAGAACTTCTCATTGGGGTTTGCTCTCATCTTTTTTTAAAGGCTCAGGTTATTAGGTTGGGAATGTGCTCGGACCTAACTAAAGGCCTATGAACTCTAGTGTAGGTTTCTTAGAATGGTCTTTTGACTAATGGCCCTTATCCTCTCTCAGAGGAAGGATTGCCACATAAAATTCTAGAATGAAAAGGGACTTTATAATTTATCTATTCAATTTCCCATGGAGTTCAGGCTGGTGGGAAGTTCTTAATAGGACATTACTTGGCCTTTTTTGAGTATGGTGAGAACACATGGTAATTTGAGAAACAACGTCCTTATGTCTAGAAGTATGGAGCTCCAGTCAACTTCACTGTCCGATGCAATTTAGGGTGCTTGTAGAATCCTGGTTATTACTAGGACGGAACATCGAAAACTTAAACATCTTTACTTAAAATTTACTTAAACATCTTTCATTGTCTGAGTGCCCAGCCATGAAGGAAAAAGACATAATTTAGATCAGAGAAAAGAATACGGAGGGGAATGGATTAAAGCACCTATCTAGATATATTTAAAGATCTGTCATAGAAACAGCTAAACTTGTTTCTCCAGAAAGCAGATGTGAAGTTAAAATAACATTTTTTTAAACAGCTGTAGCTGTTGAAATGGACTGACTTATGATGGAGTAACTTGCTCGTTTCTGGACCATTCAAGCAGAGGTCCCCTGTTCTTACAGGGGAAACTGTCACCCCTCTTCCCACTTTCTAGAGAACAAGTCAGCGGTCAGCAAACTTGGGCCAGTTTTAGTCCACTGCCTGTTTTTGTGAATAAAGTTTTATCGACATATGGTCACTGGCGTTAGTTTACATGTGGCATAGAGCTGTGTTCGTGCAGCAGTGGCATATGTGAAGTAGTGGCAGCAGAGAGCCTATGTCCTTTCAGAGCCTCAAATACTTGCAGTTGCTCCTTTGACAGGAAAAGTTCACCAGTTTCTGCTCTAGAGCTGGGCGGGAGTAGGGGTGGGGGCAGATAATGTGGGCCCTGATAGGTATAGAACGTGAGGCTGGTGGGGAAGTTCCTCAGTTGCTAGGATGTCCCAGTAGTTACTTAAATTTTCTCTGAAAAAATTGTTTTTGAGTTACGGGTTACATTTAAATTTTTAATCTACCTAGGATTTTTTTTTTTTTTTGTATTGCTCTGAAATCAGGGTTCAACTGTATTTTCTGCTTATTAATAGCCTCTTGTTTCACCACTACGTATTTGATAGAGCCATCTTTTTCTCACAGTTCGAAATCCCATCTTCATTATGTATTCTGTTCAGTTATAAGCAGTGTGTGTTTATCATACTCTCTCATCTTCCACTTGTTTCTTTGTTCCTTCAAGTGTTAGTAATAAGACTTTCAACTGCAGTGGCTTCGTATGTGGTATGTTTAATAATTGGAAAGGTGGTTTTTCTTGTTTTTTCCTTATGAACTTGAAAATCATTTTGTTAATGACAGCTCTGCATAGAGGTTCTGATTGGAATGTCGATATTAACTGTGGGGAGAAGGGCAATTTTACTCAACTTTTCTGTCTAAATCTTTTTTAGATCTGTGTTTTATGTCCTTAAATAAGATTTATGGTTCTAAACCATGATAGGAAATCTAAAATCTTGAATAGAAAGAGTCTTAAAACCTTTTGGCAAGATACCACAAATCAAGTCTCTAGGCAGATAAATGAGAGAAAGTATTTTTTGCGGATGTGACAGTTTTACTATGAATAGTATGTAAGGGATCCTCACAAATTGATAATAAAAATAAGTAGCCTTAAAAAAAAATAAGTAGCCTTTTGGAAAAATATACATAATGATAAGCATTTCACAAGATGGCAAATCTAAATATTTAATAAATATGCAAAAAGGTGAACAAAACTCCAGTAGTCAAGATAAAGGAAATTTTTACCATTTTTTAAACCCATTAGAATGGCAGAAATTAAATAGTCGCATTAATATATATTGTTCACAGGACAAAGAGTACACTCTTATATTTCAGATAGAAATATGAATTGTTGTAGCCTTTTTGGAAAATAATCTAACAATATCTAGTTATAGACACAGATATTTCGTTGCTTTTAGAGTTTATTCCACAGAAGTAAAAGCTCTAGTGTATTCATCTTTGCCAGAATGCTTACTGCAGCTTGGTTGATTATGGGAAAGTACTGGAAACAAGGTGTGTGTTTATGATTACGAAACTGGAGGATGAATTGAGGTGCGTGCCTACAGTGAAACATGTTCGGCTGTTACGAAGGAGCGAACACTCTGCCAGTCGACTTGGAGAGACTTCCCCAGTGTGTTACGTGAGAAAAAGAAGATTCAAAGCTTGGTCACAGTTTTATAAGAGAAATAATAAACCTCCCAGGGAGAAACCTTCTTACATGTAGATTTATTTGTTTGCAGATGATTCTTTGAGTATACTTTTTTTTTTTTTTTTTTAAGATTTTATTTATTGGAGAGAGAGAGAGCATGAGAAAGGGAAGGGTCAGAGGGAGAAGCAGACTCCCTGCCGAGCAGGCAGACTGATGCGGGACTAGATTCCGGGATTCCAGGATCATGACCTGAGCCAAAGGCAGTTGCTTAACCAACTGAGCCACCCAGGCACCCCAATTCTTTGAGTATACTTAATGGGGAATGGAATTGAAAGAAGGGATGAGAGGTAAACAGGAAAGAAATTTATTAGAAAATGTGATACATTAAGTATCCAGGATGATATACTCAGGTTTCTATAAAATTAAATGTATATACATTCTTCTCTAAAATTAAAGAAAGTACAATTCCACATGGTATATTTGGCTTTCTTTGTAAGCTTCTCTTGGCTTGTTCTTTGTCTCAGGTTGGTCCAGATGGTCTGATGAAGTTAAATGGCTCAGCCCTTAACAATGAGTTCTTCACTTCAGCAGCCCAAGGCTGGAAGGAAAGACTCTCAGAAGGTAAATGTTCAAACTTTGTGCCTCCTAGAGTGTGTATGTACTTGGAGCTACTATGAGAGCATGTTGGCACCTCTGTGCCTCGGCGAGTTTTTGAGCAATTTTAGTAGGCTAAGGACAGGATGTTTCCGTAGCATAGAACTAGCTATCCTGTGTGGAACCCTATACTAACTTTTGTCTGGATCCTATGTAACCAGGTCTGGCTCCAGGTGGAGTCTAGCAATGTTTCTTCAAGAATTCAAAGTCACCTTTGAATTTAGGGAAACTAAAAAAATAGATTTTTAGTCTCTCTTCCTAAAGATTTTGATTCAGTAATTCTAGGTGAATGCCTAGGAATTGAAATTTTAATAAGCAGAGTACAGAATTAGAGTTACAGTGTTCTCTTATGTTTGTTTTTCAGTACACGTGGAATACAAACTAACACTTGGAAGGTCACATGAAGGTGTACCAAGACATAGCCTAAAACAACTGTGAGAAGCTTTAAAATGAATACACTTTTAAGGAGAGCATTAGGAATGCTACTCCTTGCTGACATTTTGTCCGATCAGTAGCATTTAGAGTTACTTGACCAACTGATTAACCTCTGTATTGACTGCAATGTTGATGTTTGCCTTCCTGTGGTTTTTGGGCAGGGTGGGGAGAAGCAATTCTGTGTAGAGATGCTTTCTCACTGATTACTCTGGTCCTGTCTCTTAAAGATTTCCTTGAGCAAAGACCACTTTTTTTTTTCCTGAACTGCAGTCACATAAACACTTTAAAACATACGCATTACTATTACCTTTCTTTAAGAATGATTTGATGAAGGATTTTTGCCCTGCCTAACTCCCCATTTTTTGTCTGTTTGTTTGTTTCGTTTGTTTTGTTTTTGAGAGAAAGAGAGACCAAACAGTAGTAAGAGGGAGGGAGACAGAGGGACAGAAAGAATCTTAAGCAGGCTCTAGGCTCAATGCAGAGCTGGAAGCAGGGCTTGATCTCTGGACGCTAAGATCATGACCTTAGCCAAAATCAGGACTCACCCAGGCGCTCGCGCCCCCTGGTTCCCCCACCACCCAGTTTTTTAAAGTCGGTAATGTCATCAGTGGTACTTTGATTGTTATCAGTGTTTCTTTTTTTTCTCTTTTTCTTTTTCTTTTCTCTTTTTGCATATGAGCAGTCACTGTTGTGCCTAGTCATATGATCGTATTTTATGAGCAGCAAAAACTTTGAACACTGTACACATGTGAACAGAAGTCAGTATGTTTTATTCCTCATTCTCTCGTATACAGTAGGCTCCCTGAAAAAGTAGTTCTGGGTTAGATTCTGACAGGCAAAGTCCTCTTTTCTACTCCCGTGCCCAGGACTATGTCCTTCAACACTTTTCCTCTCTATTCTTTTAACCTGAAGAAACCTAAACTTGAACACTACCATTTCTATCTATTTTTCCTTGACGTCCTGGGTATTAGAGTATAAAAAAGAGCAGGCTTTTTGAGCCGCAGTTTGAAGATGGCCTACCCAAGAGATTCAGGTGTCCTCTGCTGTCGGAGTGGGAGGGATGGAGGTAGATAGTGGTGTATGCAAGTAAATGTCATATTCAGAGTGGGGCGGTCATTGGCATGTTCAGTGCCTTATGCCAGGGCACTAGAATGGTATAGTTTCTAACTGAAAACTGACCACTCCCAGATAACTCCCTGCCGTTTTAGTGGAACCTCGGCTGCCTGGAAGCTGGGTCCTGGGTCACAGCTGTTCATTATGCAGTACGAGACAAAAGGCACAAAATACAACTTGCCTAAGGGAAGCAGAACTTTAAAATTACAGAATGCCCAATGGTATTATTTACTGAAACCATGTGACTCTTTAAGAAATGACAAATTCAAGGTTAGTGATAAATCTGTAGGGAGTATGATGTTTGGAGCAGGAGGGAGGTGCTGTAAGAGAAGCCCAGAGGAAAGACACAGGTGGCCTCAGCTGAGCACTGGCAACTGCTCACGGTGGTGTGTAAGCACTGGATGTCCCCCAGTGGCTTCTAGGGGCTTCTTTCCAGTGAGAAATTGGGAGAAATTTCTCTAACTTACACATGATAGTATTCTGACTCCTGCACCAGTTTTTTACAAATATTTAAAAGTTTAAAAAAGCATATTTTTGTTGAATATCCTTTTTTTCCCTTTTTTACATTACAGGTGAGTTTACACCTGAGATGCAGGTGAGAATTCGCCAAGAGATTGAGAAGGAGAAAAAAGTAGAGCCATGGAAAGAACAATTCTTTGAAAGCTACTATGGTCAAAGGTAATACCAAGACAGGTTCTATAAACCAAATGTGAATTCCTACATATGTGTCACACAGTGTTTCATTTTAACTACCTTTGCAGAAATTCTAGTCCTCAATTTCCTTCTATTATTATACCAGGTTTTTTTCTTTTTTTAAAAAAAGATTTTATTTATTTATCTTACAGAGAGAGTGAGAGACAGAGACAGAGCATGAGGAGGGAGAAGGAGGCAGAGGGAGAGGGAGAAGCAGACTCCACACTGAGCAGGGCGCCTGCCACGGGGCTTGATCCCAGGACCAGGGATCCCCTGGGATCGTGACCCGAGCCAAAGGCAGATGCTTAACCTGCGTATTTTTCTTCTTAACCAATTCTTCTTAACCAAGATATTTTTTTCTTTTTATGAATCACGGATGTACAAAATTGGGTTACTCTTGACACGTTATTGTTGTGGGTGGGATGTTTCATTTAAAAAAAATTATTATCTCGAATTGGAGTCCCTTTCTTTGAATAGTCTGAATTGTTCTTCCAGTAAGTTTATAAGTTAAAAGAACACTGAAGTTTTTTTCTAATAGTTAATTATCCCACGAGATGGTAGTTCATCTAGAATCACCAAGGAGTTCTAGGAATCCCGTAATATGAACCATTATACCCAGGGCATCAATAAACAACTTCTTCTCTCTAGAAAGCACTCTGGCAGGTCTTCATAGCTGCATGAAGGTACAAACTCTGTTCTCAAGAGGATGATTTTCCTAATAAAATCTCAAGGGGATTTATTTTCCTAATAAAAAATCTAAGTAGGGGCACCTGGGCTGCTCAGTCAGTTAAGCTGCTGCCTTTGGCTCAGATCATGATCCCAGGGTGCTGGGATCAAGCCCCACATCGGGCTCTCTGCTCAGCAGGGAGCCTGCGTCCCCCCTCTCTCTCTGCCTGCTTCTCTGCCTACTTGTGTTCTCTCTGTCAAATAAATAAATAAAATCTTTAGAGAAAAATCTAACTAAAATGTTAATGGGGGCATTTAAATAGATGACAGTGGAGCTCCGTTGTTTGAGGTAGAATTGAACATCCAGAGAGTTACTGGTTTGTCTCCCTTGTCTTCTGCATACCTAATGGCAGACCTTAAGGACACTCTGTAACCACAGTTTGACAACTACTGGCTCTTTTTCTTATCTCCCAGTAGTTCATCGATCCCCTTTATGGTTACGTAGGAAGTGGTTCCTTTTGTGGTTAAGAGTCTCCCGTATGGGCTCGCCTGGCTGGCTAAGTTGGTAGAGTGTGCAACTCTCTTTTTTTTTTTTTTTTAATATTTTATTTATTTATTTGACAGAGAGAGGCTTAGTAAGAGGGGCAACACAAACAGGGCGAGTGGGAGAGGGAGAAAGCAGGCCTCCTGCTGAGCAGGGAGCCTGACTCGGGGCTTGATCCCAGGATTCTGGGATCATGACCTTACCCAAAGGCAGAAAGCAGGCCTCCTGCTGAGCAGGGAGCCTGACTCGGGGCTTGATCCCAGGATTCTGGGATCATGACCTTACCCAAAGGCAAACGCTTAATGACTGAGCCACTCGGACGCCCCTGAGTGTGCAACTCTTAATATTGGGATTATGTGTTTGAACCCCATGTTGGTCTTAAAAAAGAGTCTCATATATTGATATTTCTACACTCTTGGTATGAGTTTTGAGCCTTTCTACAGAAATGATAGTATTTCCATTAGACTCTTGTCACAGATGTCACTCCGTAGATATTGTACATTCCCTCCATAGGCAGATAGAGCATTGTAGCAGTTTTGGGGTCTTTCTGTTTTCATCTGTACCTCTTTTTGGCCAGCATTTACAGGAGGACTGTTTTTTGTTTTTGTTTTTGTTTGTTTTTTTGTTTTTGTCTATTTTTGTTGTTAGCCACTCTATCTCAGAGGTGCAGTACTGATCATTTGAAGTCACCAAAGAGGGTCTCCTGCCTTTGCCTGTTTAAACAATGTGCTAAAAGACTACAAGGGGTCTCTGATGACCTCTGCTGAGTAGCCTAATTCTAATGGGGCCACACTGTGGAAGTCCCAGTTTACCATCACTCCTAGGACAGCTCAGAGTCATTGGTCTCAGCATTATGGAACTATACTAAGTGAAGTGTAATTGGGCGTCCAGAAATCCCAGAGTTCAAATTTTCAACCTCTGGAAAACATTGACAGCCACCTCCTCCTGTCTCCTCAGGGGCCCGTAGACTTCTTGGGCCGTCCTTTCTGCAGGTGCTACAGAGCAGAGTTGATGAGGGGGCGTGGGTCTCGGCCTTCTTTCACTTCCTTCGTGGGTAGTCTGTGACGCTTGCCTCTAGACGTGGTAGCCCCTTTTATAAGCATAAATAATAATGACAATTAATAGTATCAAGCTTTAATATGTGCTAGGTACTGTTCTAAGTACTTTATATGCATTAATTTAATCACACCAATAATACAAAGTAATGAACCTCAGTATATGATGAGGAAACTGAGATACAAAAGACTAGTGACTGACTTAATGTCACATGTGTGTATCAGAGCCCGGTTTTGCCTCCAAACACTTGAGATCCAGAGCTTCACTAATCATAATCGTAATAATGGTGATGATATATGAGGAAAAGCTACTCTGTGTCAGGGTTTCTTCCAGGCATTGCCATATACTATTATCTCCTAATACTAAACATGGGCCATTTCTCAACTAGGATATTTTTTTCTTCCACCTTTTAGTTCTGGTTTGAGCCTTGAGGATTCAAAGAAATTGACAGCCTCACCCAGCGATCTCAAAGTAAAGAAAACCCCAGCTGAGCAACCAAAATCCATGCTTCCATCAGAGGCCTCGCCTGTCAGTGTTGTCCCAGGAATTCCCCAGTTAGGGTCAAAAGAAGAAGTGGTGCAAATGCCATCCCCAGTAAGAAAAGAAGAGCATGAAAGCCAAGATACGGTGCAACCAAACCCCAAATCCACAGAGCCCCTGCTTCCCTCAGCAAGCAATACGCAAGAGCTTAGCAGCGTTCTCCCCATCCAGTGCCCAAAGGATGACAGTTTCTTGGAGCAGAAGCCAGTTGCCTCTGCTGAACAGGAGTCTGAGAAAGAGAATCATCTCACCACAGCTCCTAGTTACAACAAAGATGAAGGCCAAGAAGCTTTAATTACGTCCCCAAACAAACCCAAGAGTCCCGGGGTGGAAAAACCAGTAATGAAGCCCATGGCAGAAACTGGTTCACAGGAGATCGCAGCAAAAGACCCTCCATCGGCCTCGGTTGATCACAGCCCAGAAAGCCTCAAGAGGAAGTCTTGCATCCAAGAAGAGGGCCCCGTGAGCTGGGAGAAGAGGCCACGTGTCACGGAGAATCGCCAGCACCAGCAGCCATTTCAAGTCTCGCCACAGCCCTTTCTCAGTAGAGGGGACAGGATCCAGGTGCGAAGAGTACCACCTCTCAAGGTAAGAGAGAGGGAAGGATTGAAAAAGAGAAAGTGTCTGAACACTAAGTTTCTGGTCTTACTTAATACCAAGTCATTCGTGGTATTTTTAACACAGAAGCAGTTGTATATATTTGATAAACACGTAACTGCGTTCTTACATGAACAAAATTATGACTAAACAGGCATTTAGAACTGCATTCCTACAGATCTTTATTAGTGTTTTGGTAGTTAGGAAAGTTCCTGGATATCTAACTAACGTGGACCACCTCCACCCATCCTCCTGGCTGGCCACTCTTAAGATAGTTGTGGACATTATTCTGTCTCATGTGACAAAACAAGAAATATAATAATAAACAGAAGGAAGCCCTTGGTGTGATCAAGAGATCTTTGTAGCAAGAGCCATGACATTTTAAGTGTACCTTGGTCCTTTTCTTATTGCCATAACTGATTGGATGTTCTTTGGCTCTAGAACTACCTTTAGTTCCCCCCTCTTAAAGAAAACCTGTGTGGCTGCTGTTACTTGAGGGACATCAGTAAGGTAGACTAGCCTTGCTAAGCTCTGCTGCTAAGGCTTTGTCCCTGACTTTCATGTTAGCATTCTGTTGCTACTTAGCAAATATTTCACATTCATAAAGCGGTATCCTTATCTAAGTATACAAGAATGCATCTAACCAGTAGTGAGCCCTTTAAAGCCCAAACACATTTTTACTTCTGACCTAAAGGTTTACTAATACTTGGGCTTGTGCTTAAGATCAGTTTGCAGTTCATTTTTTCACTTAGTAAATAGTATATATTAATAAGTTTTTATTAGTGGTGTTTATTAATACTGTTGTGTCTACTGTCAGCCCAGACATTGGGTTCATTCACGTTAGAAATATAAATAGAAAAAAAAGCCACATAGAAATACTTTTTCCCTCTTTTTTATTTAACTTAGATGAACCAAAGCTAGTTCCATCAGATAATATTCCTTAGAGACATTCAGTTGCTAATACTTGACCCATTTAATTTACTATCTCTTTTTCTCTCGTGTTGCTTCTTAATTACTAACTGTATGACGTTCTCATTACTTTTTAATTTTAAGATTTATGCACTTAGGAATCTCCCTTTTTAAAAAAAAAAATGTCTGCCACTTTTCCACCATTAACATACTTTGCATGCTTTGCCAGAGATTGTGATTTTTTAATGAAAATCACTTTACAATTCTTTTATCCCCCACTCTTCCTGTTACAAAAATATTAGAAACCTTTCTGTAATGAGTGTCAGTCAGAACTACTGTGTGGACCTGAGAGTTGAATCACATTTCAGGTCTTACTTAATATACATGATACTGTGAGATGTGTCATTTCTCTTTCCTCATCTTTATAGAGACTGACTTACATCTGCTTGGTCTGCTTCCCTAATCCAGAGAGGCTCCACACTGAAAATTAAAGTCCACCATGACGTGTTATTGTTACTCAGTTTTTTCCCTTTCTTTTGTTTTCTTCTTCTTCCTTATACCCTCCACCCCCCTGCAGAATACTTTTTACCAGAAGTTGCTTTAATAACTCTTCCCCTTAGACCTGTATCTCAAATTCCACTTTCTTTGTTTCTTTTTTTTTCTTTTTAAAGATTTTATTTATTAGACAAAAAGAAGAGACACAGCGAGAGAGGGAACACAAGCAGGGGGAGTGGGAGAGGGAGAAGCAGGCTTCCTGCAGAGCAGGGATCTCAATGTAGGGCTCAATCCCAGGACCCTGGGATGGTGACCTGAGGCAAAGGCAGATGCTTAGTCATCTGAGCCACCCAGGCACCCCATCAAATCCTACTACGTTCTTAGACAAAACTTACTGTAATTTATAACAGAGCAAAATCTTCTAACCAAAACTTAAGTAGAAAAATAAAATCTTATTACAAATGTTATACGTGTGTATATATGTTATATACATGCATATGTATGCACTTACATGTTATAACATGGATGTCTGTACCATAATACGTATAGAGAGATGGAAAACGGTGTTTCCTATTTGGTATGCATCTGTTCTATTTTATTAAGATTTTGTTTATTTATTTGAGAGAAAGAGCGAGGGAGAGCTAACAAGTGGGAATGGGAGCCGGGCTGGGGGGTGGTGGGGGAGAGGGAGAAGCAGGTTCTCCAGGGAGCAGGGAACCCAACGTGGGGATCCATCCCATGACTCTGAGATCATGACCCGGGCTGAAGGCAGGGACTTAACCAACTGAGCCACTCAGGTGCCCCATCTTTTCAGGATACATGAAGAAAATCGACCTTGCTTTATCAGGGTGGGGCTTCTTGTTTATTTGTTACCAATGCCCAGACAACATAAACAGGTTGTAGAGCTATCTACAGGAGACATTACCAAGAGGCAACATTTGCTTCTTTCCCTCTGTTGGTAGCTTCTGAAATCCTGTGCAGTTAGATGTAAAAGCGATTCAGTGCTAAGAGATTAGGTACATGTCCTGATGTGAGATGTGTGGACTGTGACAGCTGTGACATGATCCCATAGCTCTGACTTCTGTGTGACAGAGAATCTGTTTCTCAGAACTACTGACCTTTTGAGAAATGGATATTGCAAATAATGAAAAATTTTTAGTGACTTTATTATTCTTAACTTAAGGACTTCCGGAAGGATGACATGCATTTTCTTAGAGCCCTTTGGCTTAATTTTTTTTTTTTTTTTTAAATTAAATGCCCTGTAACATCTGTCACAGTTATTTGCTCCTTTAAATTCTAACAACTTACTAGAAGAGTCCAGGCTTTGATGCATTCTCATTTAAGTCTGATAGCTTCCAAAGTATTGTTTCAGACAGGAGTCAGATTCCTTTCAGCTACAGTATTTTATGCTGTGAAAATCAGTGGTTTCAAACTCGGTGATGTAGCAGAGTTTCCCAGGAAGTGTTTCAGAAGTGGATATTTTCTCTAGAGTTCTAATTTGTCAGTTTTGGGAGAGGACCCAGAGCACATTTATTTTTAAACAGCTCCCCAAGTAAGTATAAAGGCAGCCACGGGTGAAAATGACTGTGGCGAACATTATATACGTTCTGTCTATACTCCCTTCGTCTGGATGGACAGAGTGGGGTACATCTGTGGATCCCACATGTCTACCTTCCGGTGCTATCTAGACACCTCTGTCATTGAGCTAACTCGGCTTCTCTGGTTAAGTGTGCATGTGTGGATGTGCATAGAGCAGAAGAGAGCAAGAATTTTCCTCGCAGCTTAGCAGGAGAGCTAAGAAGAAAAAGACAGTGGTGCAGTGCTGTATGCTGCTTCTCTCACGCACGCATGCGAAAGTGCAAATACCCTGGGAGGTCTGAACCTTAAGTAATAAGCTGTCGTGAGTAGCAATGCCAGGAGGAGGGAGTTGTGTTGAGAAAAGAGGCATAGGGATTTGGGGTGGGGAGGGTGTCGAGGGACGAGAGGCTTTGGCCCCAGGAGAGGAGGTGGAAGGACCCTAGGGGCACAGTCGCGTTGCTGTCTCCACTCTTAGGTCTCTCGGCCATGGACCTCCCATTTGCGTCACTGGTGTGCAGTGGTCACTGGAACAATTTAAGTGTTCTGGAGGTTGTGTTTTTCTTGTCGATGAAAACTAAGCTCCGGGTTTTTATCTCCCTCCTCCTTTCAGATCCCGGTCTCCAGAATCTCCCCCATGCCTTTTCCTACATCGCAGGTCTCTCCCAGGGCTCGTTTTCCAGTCTCCATCACTAGTCCTAACAGAACAGGAGCCAGAACTCTCGCAGACATCAAAGCAAAAGCCCAGCTGGTCAAAGCACAGAGGGCTGCCGCCGCCGCCGCCGCTGCCGCCGCCGCCGCCGCCGCCGCCGTTGGAGGGACCATTCCGGGACCTGGCCCCGGGGGCGGACAAGGTCCAGGAGAGGGAGGTGACAGGAAAACTGCTGGAGGAGGGAGTCCAGACTCAGACAGAGGCTGCAAACCTGGAAAGGGCCCCACACTGGAATTGGCAGGAACTGGAAGCAGGGGAGGTACGAGAGAGCTTTTACCCTGTGGTCCAGAGTCTCAGCCCCAGTCTGAGACCAAGAGCCCAGACCAGGCACAGCCTCCTCGTGTCTCTGGAGCACAACTACAGCAAGCCCCCTCAGGGCCTCCAGCAGCTGCCGGTGGAGGAGCGCGCGCAAGCGTCCCCTCTCCAGCCCGCACTGACGCCCCCCCAGCAGCTGTAGGGCAGCTGACGAACGAACGGCTGAATCCCCCGGGGGCAGCGGCCGCGGTGGCCTCTCTCACCCACCTGCAAGCTCCCGGGACCTGCCGGCAGGAGACCGCGCCCTCTGCGCCCACAGAGCCTGCTCTCCGCTCAGGTGCCTCACCTGTTCGTTTTGTGGCCGATGGCACCGTCGAGCCCAGTGCAGGTTCTGGTAGGAATGTGCCAGACCCTTCGGCCTCAGCAGAGACATCTGCTGGCGCTTCAGCAGCTGTGCCTCCCTCTCCTTTAACATCTTTATTGACCGCAGCCACTTTAGAAAAGCTTCCTGTACCCCAGGTCAGTGTAAGTGTAGCACCGACGGGATCGGCTCCATCCTCGAGCACTTTGCCAGTAGCTTCTAGCCTTAAAACTCCAGGAACGTCTTCAAATTTGAATGGACCCCTGTCAAGGCCAAGCTCTAGTATCCCTGCGAATAACCCTTTGGTCACTCAGCTGCTTCAGGGCAAGGATGTTCCCATGGAGCAAATTCTGCCTAAACCTCTCACCAAAGTTGAAATTAAAACGGTTCCACTGGCCACGAAAGAGGAGCCGGGGGCAGCAGTGTTCACAGGCAGTGGCACCTCCGAAAACAGCAGCAGAGAGGAAGGTAGCGAGAGGCAGTGCCTCCCGGCGCTGCAGCAGCTGGGTAAAGCCTTGCCAAGTACGCAGCTCCCCCAGGTTCCAAGACCCCTGCAGCTCTTTTCAGGTAAGGACCTGAGGGACTCTAGCATCGACGCACACCAGTACCAGGAAGGCCTCAGCAAAGCTACCCAAGATCAGATCCTTCAGACTCTCATCCAGAGGGTTCGGAGGCAGAACGTTCTCCCATTTGTGCAGCCCTCCCAGTTCAACTTCACTCACTCAGGTTTCCCGTTAGAAGACATCTCCACAAGCCAGAGGTTCATGCTGGGTTTTGCTGGCAGAAGGACATCGAAGCCTGCCATGGCAGGTCACTACTTACTTAACATTTCCACCTATGGCCGGGGTTCAGAGAGCTTGAGGAGGACCCATTCTGTAAACCCCGAAGACCGTTTGTGTCTAAGTAGCCCCACAGAGGCCTTGAAAATGGGATACACAGACTGTAAAAATGCCGCCGGAGATAGCAGCAGCGGCAAAGAAGATACCGACGAGGAAAGTTCTGGTGACGAGCAAGAAGCCATCATGGTGAAGGAGGAACCCCAGGCTGCCCAGGGTCCTGGCAAGTGTGAAGCAAGTTCGGGAACCCACAGCAGAGAAGCCCTCTCCGCCAGTGATTGTTTGGCAAAAAAGAACGTGAAGGCGGAGACACCTGTGCACGAGCAGACCACATTAAGCAAGGAGAATTACCTGTTCACGAGGGGCCAGACATTTGATGAAAAGACGCTAGCCAGAGATTTTATTCAGGCCGCCCAGAAACAGATGGCCCATGCGGTGAGAGGCAAGACGATGCGTAGCAGCCCTGAGCTTTTCAGTTCGACTGCCCTTCCTCCGACCGCAGACAGTCCTACCCATCAGCCTCTCCTCCTCCCGCCGCTGCAGACCCCGAAGCTGTACGGAAGCCCCAGCCAGATCGGGCCAAGCTACAGAGGCATGATCAATGTCTCCACCTCGTCCGACATGGACCATAACTCGGCTGTCCCGGGGATGCCGGACTGTAGCCAGGTGGCCAGCAACGTAGGCGATGTCATGTCCTTTTCGGTGACTGTCACTACCATCCCTGCTAGCCAAGCGATGAATCCCAGCAGCCATGGCCAGTCCATTCCGGTTCAGGCCTTTTCAGAAGAGAACAGCATAGAGGACACACCTTCGAAATGTTACTGCCGATTGAAAGCCATGATCATGTGCAAGGGGTGTGGAGCGTTCTGCCACGACGATTGCATTGGCCCCTCGAAACTTTGTGTCTCTTGCCTTGTCGTTCGGTAACAAGACTAGAAAGAGGATACCTGGGGAGGAGGCAGGGAGGGAAGGATTGATGAGATGTGGGGTCTTTTGCGTCCTTTCGGAATCACAGAAATAAATAAGTAGGTTTCAGTTGTCTTAAGAGACAAATGTTACTTAATCAGGAATACAGAGTACAGATCTTACATTGTAGAGGAAGAGCACCTTGTATAGTAAGTCTAGGTCAAGCAAGACTTCGTGAATTTGTGACAAGTTTGCACTTACGAAATCATGTAAATATGTCACATTTTGTTTTAACATTGTTTTCCCAAGTGTTTAGGTAATGATGTATTTGAATTCAGATTTATGTTCTGCTTCACGTGACTCTGAGAAAAGTTTAATGCCATGCATGGTTAAAGGAAGCGGTCTCTCTTCTCTCCCTTTCCTAAGAGGCCAGGGAAAGGAAGGAATGAAGGAATGGTCTGGAGAAATGACCATTCAAGCTGATTATGTCATGTCGGGCTGACTGCAGGCTTTACATAAGATTATTCAGCCTTGGCGGGATTTGGATTCAGGGTTTACTCCATCCCTTTACCTTAAACAGAACCTCTTAAGTTTAAATTTTTGATACTGTTTTAATTTTACAGGTAGTAATTCAGACTCTGAAAGCTCTTGACCTGGTTCTTGGCTTCCACAAACAAGTACTGTCGCCAAGCTCTCTGCTGGCAATTCATGTCCCCCACAAGAATTGAGGGCGCCCCGCCCTCAAGGCCCCCTGCCCTGCCCTGAGAACGTGAATGTGGCCCAGGATGGGTATGCACCCCCACACCCTGGCCCCTGCTGTTAGCGGGGCCTGTGCGGGGCAGCAGTTCTAGCAGTAACATCCAGGAACTCAGTCACGGGCGCTTACAAACGCGGGGGTGGTGGGAGGCATGCTAGGAGAGCAGGAGCAAAGAGTGTTAGGGACAGGGTGATTTGAACTGTGCGTTTGGTTGGGCAGGGCCTCAAAAAGTGCAGAAACTGAACATAAAGAATTTCGGAAAACGATTTTAACACTAGAAGCAAGGTAGCCTCTCTCTTCCTCTTCTTGCCCAACCCTGTTCCCTCACGGTCTGTAGTCCAATGTTGTGCAGAGGGGAAAGCGCCTTGTTGCCACATTTGCCTGTTCTGTTAAGCCTGTTTTGACCTCCCAGGCATCTGAGGAGTGATCTTACTAGATACTACTTTGAACACAATGTGTGTGTGTACGTACACACACACACAAACACACATACACACACACAGAGTAAAAGTTAGACACTTCTGCTGTTCTAAAAAACATATCCTCTGTTTTAGATTACTGCTGTCTATGCACTAGGAATCTCTAATGTAAAGGGCTTTAGTAAATGGTTAAGGGAACATCTAGAAAGGAAGAGAAATTAACTCCAAAGTTTGTTGCTTGTTTTTGTTGGTTCTTTTTGGTTTTCCTTTGTTGTTTTTTAAATCTTGTCGCCAGTGACTGAAGAGTTTTTGAGAACATACATTTAGGTCCTGGTTAAAGAACATTAAAATGAATCTACAGTTTACCACAATTCGGTATTGAAGAATTGGGTATTGCATTGTGCATCATTTGCATATTGATTTCAAGTTTCCCGATTTCAAGTGTGTAAAGTAAGAATATTACTGCAGCCTAGTACACTTACGGCTGTGCTTAGTGTTCAGGATGTGATACTTACCAAGTGCAGAACAGTGTAAATTTACTAAGTCACATTCCAGATTAGGAGAAAGTGGACAGTAATGCTCTTTGCTCGCCCCGTTCTGTTCCCCATTCTTCCCCTGTATGCTTTTAATACTTTTGAACCCCATAAGAAACCTATTTGACTGTTTTCAGTTTTTGCTTCTGTTATTTTTTGTGGCTCAAGGCAAATACGAGATTATTTGTTCTAGTTTTAGCCAAGACAATAGGATGTCCTCCTTAACTTCCCTTTTTCTTCCAGCACACACATAGCTAAAAAATACGAAGGCTCCAAGGATCCTGGGATAAGGAGTAAGTTCTTTAGCCTCCATCCAGTAAGAAAGAAACATGGTTCGGTTCCCCAAACTTTCAGTACTCGGGGTAGATCCAAGGGCAGGGGCGAAAAGGACCTATTATTGCTGGTTAAAACTCTCCACGCTCAGCTTCTTCACTCCCCACGCCAGTGCCAGGCCTGAGGGCTGGTCTTTGTGCTGGAAGTGCCTGAGTATTTCAGAACTGACTCCGTGCTCAATGTGAATTACCAATTCGGATTGATCAAAGTGAACTTTCTTCTTTACACCTTTCCTGTCACAGGAAGCCTCTCCTCCGCAGTTCCTCTAATCTGCGGTTGGACAGACTGACCAGGAGAGGAGGAGAGGGATCAGGGATTTTCACGTCCATTGGGAGAGCAAACCGTATCGTGCCTCTTCTTCTTGACCAGGCTCTTGCAGATCGGTCCTAAGCATTATTATTCCCCAGATTCTCTTAACAACTAATACTCAGCTAATAAAATACTTGCATTTGTGAATGTCCCTAAAACAGGATTTGTCAGCTAGGTACACTGCCTCAATCTTGACCGAATGAGAGACTGGGTTCTCTAGGGTTGGTAGTAAATTGAATACAACCTGTTTGTGTCACAACAGTGGTTTCAGGTAGAAGATCATTCATTCTCAGAGCTGAGCAGAAAAACAACAGCAGCAATCCAAACACGTTAACAGTCTGGCCCTTTTGAAAATGAAGCAGTAGAAACAAGAAAAATCTTCATATGATTGAGAGCATGGTACACCGGTATCTTTAAAGCAGTTTTTTTGTCTTAGGTTTTCGGAGTTGCTCTACCTTTCAGCTCAATCCGAAAGGTTGCTAATAAATGCTGAGCTTTTTTTTTTTTTTTTTTTTTTTTTTTTTTAAATGGCATTTAGTTGCACTATTTCCAGTGACTAGTCAGGCATTATGCCTGATACTTATGCCTCCAGGGTATGCTTTTCGAGCCTGAGCCTTCCCCTACCTTCCATTGTAGGTCACCCTGGGGAGATAGCATTAACAATAACTATGTCATCTCAGTCTTAATGACTGTTCTGAGTTGTCTACTAGTAGAGAAGGCTCCCTGAATCTGAAAAAAAGAAAAATTTTGATAAAAATTCTCCATCCTGTTAAACAACCTGGGGTGGTTTGCCCTACTATTCCTTAACCCCCGTGCTCAAGACGCCGAGACTATCCTTGGTATCCCCTGTAACATTTCTAAGAATAAGATCTGGCAAATGGGACATTTTTCTTGGAGAAGGGGAAGTATATTTGCATGGGCTGGCAAAGCACCCAGCTGTAGGGGTTTTAGGAATTATCTCATTCACATAGCCAAAGGAAGACCTCCTTGCCTTCCCGGGGAGGGTGTATAAATCCATACATACTGATAACTGGACAGTTACCATCCTAATCGTTTATTACTGCCTTTCTCCGCCTTAGAGCCCTTAAAAAACTCTTGGGTGAAATGATTTGTTATAATGAGGGGGGTCTTCTCTGGTCATTACGCCACTATTTATTTCTAGAACTCTTTATCAGTGAGCAGTGCCAGGGTTTCTCTGGGACCTAGAGGTTGCTTTTCATAGCACGGAGGGAGAAGTCCCCGTTGCATTGCAGCAACGGGCTAAGTAAATACTTGGCCAACGGTAGTTTTCAGCTCAATTTATAGAATAGTCCAAAGAGACTGAGAAACATGATGATGGGCAGGGATCTTTTCCTACCATGTTTCAATACCTACGTACCTATTGAAAGGGAACAATAGGTAAAACATTTCCTAAAGTTGAAGTAAGAGCTTCATAGATTCTTGGTTACTTTATTTTTTTTAATGCTTTACATTTGATACAACTATTAAAGATCAATTTTAAAAATAGCTTTCCAGTAATATATTTTAAGTAATATATATTTTAATATCTATGTAAAAAGTGACAGTGGAAGACTTCGATTTCTCATATATGGTATGTTTATGTAGGACCTCACTGTTAAGGCACAAATTATTACAAAGGAAGTTACTCTAAAGACACTCAGATTATTTCCAAAAAAATGCAATAAGGGGAATAGTTTTGGAGTTTATTTTTTATTTTAAAAGAAAATCGACTTATTTACCACAAGCTATTTTTTTTCCTTCTGGCTTATAAGGTTTGTACAGACTGGTTTGGTAAATGCTAAACTTTTGTGTCTTTTGCCTTTTTAAAGGAATTGTTAACATTGGAATTGAGGGTATGTACAGAGAAGTTGGTGTCAACACCATTTAAAAAGTCATATTTTTTCACAGATATAGAAAAATCATTTTACATAAGAATTTTAAGTATTTGCAATAAATATATGTATATAGATTGTATGTATTCATATATTCTTATTTTTCATTTTATTATTAAGTAAAAGATAATTAAAGTGAAAATAAAAACCTTGGAGTTTTTGGTGAATCTTGAGGTCTGACACCCATCTGAGAGCGGGGCGGGAAGGGCTCTCAGCCGTTGCCTTATATTTCCGTTGGAAGATTACTGCAGATTGTCCCGAAGAGTAAAATGAGAGATACGGTGATAAACAGTTCAGGGTAGCACATTTCTTTCAGAACTCTAGTAAAAATATTAAATCTGCCTAATCTGTCTGTCTCTGTTTTCACCCTTCAACTGTTCCGTCTCTTAACCATGGGATGTTATTGGGAACTTCAAAAACAAATACAAAAACATGGTGCGTGCATTTTTTTTTTTTTTAATGTGCCCAGTATTTGCTTCTAAAACAAAGAATGGTTAAGAAAATATCTCAGGGGTAAAGATGGGTTTTTCTTTCTCAACAGTGGTTAATAATTCCTTAGCAAACATTCACTGCCACCAGCTTCCAGGGGTAGGAGTATGTGAAGAAACAATGTCATGAAGACCATCGAAAACTTGTTTTCTGTTTCCCAGTTCTTCTCTTAGAAGTGAGTTTCTTAACCAGTTCTATATCCTTCCTGATTGGTCCAGAGAGGGAGTTTCTTAACAAGTTTAGGGCTTTTCCTGATTGATCCGGAAAGCTAGAAGAGCTAGGAGAACTTGGATTTTGATCTCACTAGTGTCATAAAGGGAATTTATGCAAACAAGGACTGAGCCAGGTACTAAGAAGGCTTAATTCCCCTTAGTCCTCATACCTACAGATAGCCTGGATCCTGCTGTTCAAGAGAATTTTGTGGTTGCAAAAACTTGGTTTTAGGATATGATTGAAGGAGCAGAATGGTACCTAGATAGTCTTTGGTCACAAAGGTATCTAGCCCATTCTTTAAAAATGAATATAGACTGGATGAAATAAAAAATGTCAGAATTTCATGAATGTATCTTAGTGACCCATGAAACTGACTTTTTGTTCTAGTTCCCTAGTTCTCCCCATAATCGCTCAGCTGTGATTATTTTCACTGATAAAAAGAGCATATTTTGGAAATTAATAAGGATACAAGAATGCTGTTTAAAAGATCGCCTTGTTATTTTTCAAAAATTGAAATTTCAAACATTGTTGCCCAAAGACATTGAAGATAGTTTACCAGTCCAAGAGAACAGCATTCTAAATCTTTGCTGAAAATATGCTTTTTCTAAAGGAGAATTCTTATGTCTCAGGGAACATCTGCATCCATGTAATTCCCATATATAATAGGAGTGAAAGTGAAATATTTAAATGTGTGTGAACCAGCCCATTATGGCCGTTTCCAGACATGTACTCCCCTACCCCCAGCTTGGCGTTTCTTGTAGATATTTGTAATTATTTAAATGGGCCTCCTACCTCATCAGAAGTGAAATTCATATTCAGGTTAATGACCTAGGGGCCTAAATGTATAGTTAGTTGATCTGCAGTTGAATGAAAGAATGATCTACTAGAACACAACTTCAACTGGACTCCCCAGTCATCCGTTATTTACATCACAGTCCAGAGAACTGTGTTCGATGATTTGACACTACTTGACCACAAGTGGTTTTAAGAAATAGGATTTTTACATAATGTTTTTTAGCTGGTTTTGTGTACAAATCATGTTATTCACTAGCTCACATAATTCTGGGAGCACCTACTATGTGGTAAGCACTGTACTAAGGTTCGTGTTCTGCAGGGGTAAACAAGCAGCCATATGAATTGTAAAAGGTATTCCTAACAAGGTAGAGGCCATACAGCATGTGTCTAGTTTGGGGCTCAAGGGGTACTGTGTGCTGCATGTTTCCCAAGCAAATTGAAGGAAATTGAAGTGTAAATGAGTTATCGAAGGGAAGCGTTTGAGGCCGTGGATGAAACATTGACAAAACATGAAGTAAGTTAAGGAAAGGCATTGCCCCTAGTGAAATAACAATGTGGACTGAAGATCCGTGTTAATAAAATTTACCTTTTCTGAAAACAATCACTGGAAGATGTAGAATTTTTTTTTTTTTTTAATTTATTTGACAGAGATCACAAGTAGGCAGAGAGGCAGGCAGAGAGAGAGAGGAGGAAGCAGGCTTCCCACAGAGCCAAGAGCCCAATGCTGGGCTCCGTCCCAGGACCCTGGGATCATGACCCGAGCCCAAGGCAGAGGCTTTAACCCATTGAGCCACCCAGACGCCCCTGGAAGATGTAGAATTCTTAATAGAAACTTCAAGAAATTTCTTAGTAACGTCTCAGTTGAAGAGAATCCCTTTCAATTAATCTGGTCAGTGCGTCCGGGAAGATACTAAAGATGATAGTAACTAACCCTTTCTAATAACCATTAGATAAATAATGCAGCATGCTTGTCACTGATGTTCAAACTGAAAGGAAACTAAAGGGAATTGAAACTTAACCTTGATTTTTATCTTGTAGTCTGTTGAGAAGTGTATCCCTTCATTTTATATTGTTAAAGAGATGTTGCATCCGTGTTTTTTTCTCCATAATGGATAAAATTAGTGTACAGAGTTTTATTCTAATACTGTAGAATTGGCTCCCCCACCCCATCTCTAATCACAGAACTTGAATTACAAGAAACTTCAACAGGACCCTACCCCTTTTTTAGTGGCCTAAATTCCCAGTTCTTCCTTTGAGAATTTCTAGTTTAAAAAAAAAAAAAAGTTTTTAAAGGATAAATCGTTGTATTTTGTTAGTCCTTATTCTTGAATTTTCCTTACCATTTATTGTTGACTTAGGTTGTTGGATTTGTAAGTCAAATTCTACACGCCAAAATAGCCATATTCACCTTTCAGTCAAAGAGGTATTTGGCGAAGTCCACCGTGAAATGCCTCAGCTTTGTCCAGGAAGTAGCACGGTGGGTATCCTGTATTTTCCTAATACTTGTTGACCTTACACAGAAGATTGGTTTTTTTCTATCAAGACTGTTTAAGGAATCTCTATACCTCCTTGGAGCTTTCAGTCTTACCTGTTGAAGGGCATCCCTAGAAAGACTTCCTTGTAACAGGAAGGAGGGACTGGGTCTGGAGGGGGGAGCCAGAGATGACCAGGCTGTGGAGATGGGCTATGACCAGACAGCTAGTTCTCCTGAAGAATAACTTCCACAATGTTCCTGTTCTTCTAACTCAAAAGAGGCTAAAGGGAAATTAAAAACCTGCTGATTCCCATCTTGGCTACAAAACCCAGAAAATGCCTAAGGGAGAAGAAAGGTAAACCCAAGATTGGATTTAAAATAGGTTTAAATAAACTTTCAATTATTCTTAACTTACTCTTTTACGACAATTTTGTAAGGTTTTAGGTTCACATAATGTTAAATTGCCATGATTAGAACATTGATTTGAGACGTTTTATGTGTTAAGTGATGGTTTTCTATTGAATTATCCAGTGGCAGCTTTTGCTGCTGATCAGGATTTAGGGTTGGGCTCGGGTTTCTGTTAAATAATGCCCACATTGCTCATAAACACTATTAAGCCAACTTGAGTCAACACTTAATTTTAATAATTTCAATCATGGATCCTCTTCTTAAATATTTAAAATTTAATCCAATAAGAAAGAAATGCATTAAATTTTATCAAAATATTTGAAGATACTTTAGAACTATTATTTTACACGGCCTATTTCCTTTCTATGGGAAGTGTGGTACAAAAAAGCTTTACTTTTTTGCTTGCTTTCCAAAAGCCAGCGTCTGATGTTTTCAGATAGCTAAAGCTTGGGAATGATAGAGTTGGGCTGGCCCTAAGTCATCAATTCTCCTTTTAGGTTTTCTAGCAATAGCAATTTGAAGACACGGGTAGGGACCCCAGCTAAACCTGCATTAATCACTTAACACCAACTTAAAATTAATGAAACTCCCGCAGAGTCTCATATTTGGTTTCCCCTTTATTTTGTAAGGAGATAGACTCAGGGCTGGGAAGAAGCTGATAATTTGTTATTTGATAATAAACTACTGATTGAAGGACAAGTTCTTATTAAATTCACAAAACTCATAGAATCCATGAAAGATCTCGAGTACATGATTAATGAAACTTTAGACATTAAAACCTTTCTCTTAGTCCTAAGTGCTATGACCTGTTTTTTTTTTTTTTTTAAACCATTGTAATCCTGTGACTCACTGCATCACACCCCAAAACTTTCACCAGCACCAAGAGAAATCAGAATGGAAGACATGACCTTAGGCTGGTCTTGCTCACTTTAAAATCTGTGCACACAGGCCTTAGCCCTTTGACAGACAAAACTCTGCCTTTTAGCTCCCTCTCACTATCGTCTTTATTCCTCTCACTTCTAGACTGTTCCTTGTCTTGGTTGTATAAAACTACCTTCCTCAGAATTGAATGTATAATGTTTCTGCACATGGGCAAATTGTATTTTCTCCTAATGACTCATTTAAGTTGAATAAAGGCATACAGTTTTACTCTAGCGACCGTGCCTTCTCTTTTCCAAAGAAACCAGATACCATGTTGAATGACCTGTCTGTTGCTCCTTTGCTTGCACCTGATCGCACAATTATCCCTGGGTCCTGGCTCCATTTGGGTCCTACAGAAAGTGCCAGTCTCTAAGCAACACTCAAAGAGCCAAAAAGAAAGTGTTGTGCAGTTTAAGGATAACAAGGAGACCTATACTACAAAGTCACGGTAATCCCAGCAGGGTGGTAATGGCATGAAGACAGACGTACAGACCAAAGAAGTAGAATAGAGAGTCCAGAAATAAGCCTTCACCTATATGATCAAGTGATTCCTGACAAGGGTGCCAAGACCAGTCAATGAGAAAAGGGCAGTCTTTTCGATAAATGTAGTTGGCAAAATTTAATATTCACATGCAAGAGAATGAAATCGGACCCTTACCCTATACCACATACAAAAATTAACTCAAAATTGATCTAAGACCTAAACATTGAAAGCTAAAAATATAAAAAACCTTAGAAGAAAATTAGGAAAGCTTCATAATTTGATCTGACAGTGATTCCTGGCATTTGCCAAAAATACAGGCAATGAAAGAAAAAACAGAAATGGGGTTTCCTTAAAAACTAAAAACTTGTGGGGTTTTTCTGCTTTTTAAATTTTGTTTATATATTTGACAGACACAGCAAGAGAAGGAACACAAGCAGGGGAAGTGGGAGAGGGAGAAGCAGGCTTCCCGCTGAGCAGGGAGCCCAACACAAGGCTCCATCCCCCCATTTGCAGGTCATGACCTGAGCCAAAACCAAGAGCTGTATGCTTAACCGACTGAGCCACCCAGGCACCCCTCCCCTGCCCTTTTTTTTTTTTTTTTAAATTTTATTTATTTATTTAGGGGGAAGGAGAGAAAAGCTAGTACACGCCAGTCCAGAAGCAGGGGGAGAGGCAGAAAGGGAGAAAGAGAATCCCAAGCAGACTGTTCACTGAGCACAGAACCCCATGGGGGGCTTAATCCCATCACCCTGAAATCATAATCTGAGCGGAAGCCATGAGTCAGACGCTTAACTGAATGAGCCACCCAGACACCCCCTGAAGCTTGTTTTATAGCCCATAATTATAGCTCGCATTCTCTATGCTTTTGAGAAGAAAGATGTGTATTCTGCTGCTGTAACAAAAACGTCCATTAAGTCAAATTGGTTGATAGAACTGTTTGTGTCATCCATATTTTTGCTAACTTCTGCATACTCGATGAATCTATTGAGAGTGGAATATTGAAATCTTTAATTACAATGTAGATTTCTCTCTTTGAGGTTCTATTAGTTTTTGTTTCATATATTTTTTAATAGACTTTTTAAAGAGCAGGTTTAGGTTCACAGCAAAACTGAAGGGAAAGGACAGAGCGAACATACACCCTCTGCCCACATACATCCCCTGTTATTAACATCCTATACCAGCGTGATGTATTTTTTTAAATCCGTGACTCTGCATTGACCCATTATTATCACCCAAAGTCCAGAGATTACATTAGTGTTGTAACTGCTAGGGGTTTTGACAAATGTGTACAAATGGTACATGTACCATTATAGTATCAGAGAGAACAGCTTCAGTGCTGTAAAAATCCTCTGGCCTCCGCCTGCTCATCCCTCGCTCCCCTTAACCTCTGATCTGTTTACTGTCTCGATTGTTTTGCCTTTTCCAGAATGTCCTGTAGTTGGAATCAAACAGTATGTAAACTTTTCAGATTGGCTTCTTTTTGTTATATGCATTTAAGTTTCCTCGTGTATTTTCATGGCTTCACAGCTCCTTTCTTTACAGCTCTGGGTAATATCCCACTGTCTGGACAAACCACAGTTTACTTGGTCCATTCAGCTACTGAAGGACATCTTGGTTGCTCCTAAGTTTCGGCAATTATGAATAAAGCTGCTATAAACTTCAGTGTGCAGGTTTTTGTTTCGACCTGAGTTTGCAGCTCATTTGGGTAAACAGCAAGAAGCATGACTGCTGGATTATATGATAACAATATATTTAGTTTTGTAGAAACTGTCAAACTTTCTTGCAAAGTGGCCATACGATTTTGCATTCCCGTCACCAAAGAATTAGAGTTCCTGTCTCTTTGCATCTTTGCCAGCATTTAATGTTGTTAGTATTTTTGGATTTTAGCCATTCTAGTAAGTGTGTAGTGTCTTGTTGTTGTTTTTAAATATTTTATTTATTTATTTATTTGACAGAGACAGAGACAGTGAGAGAGGGACACAAGCAGGGGGGGCAGGACTCATTCCCAGAAGCCCAGGATCATGACCCCAGCAGAAGGCAGAGGCATAACAGCTGAGCCACCCAGACACCCCTATACGTTTGGCTGGCGGGGGCTGTCAACGCTCCTAACACTCCCACTCCCCCCTTCAAGGGTCAACTTGACCCTTGAAGTTGGTATTGTATGGTTGGTATCTTAGGAAATGGACGCCAGGCCCATGTACCTTAGGCACCTCTTCCAGTACAAAGCCAAAGTCTGAGAGAAGCCTAGAGTTTCCTCAGGCTCAGGGGGGAACCAGAACACCGGTCTCGGTATTCTTCATGTTACCCATGCTTACCTAGCATCTAGCGGCTGCACAGTGTTGACACCCAGGTGAGGCAAGAGACCTACATTTAGACCCCACATTTCCGGGAGGCATGGTCAGTGGGGCGTGGTCAATGGGGCCTCTAGCTGAGGTCAGGATCTTAAGGTTGTGGGATCCAGCCCCCGGTTGGACTGTGTGCTCAGCGCAGAGTCTGTTTGAGATTCTCTCTCCCTGGCCCTCTGCCCCTCCAGCTCATGTGCGCTCTCTCTCTCAAATAAATAAATAAATAAATAAATAAATAGTTTTTCAAAAATAATAAAGCATAAACCTGCCCTTCTCCTCATTCTGAGCTCATTCCCACCCTGCTGGAAGGGCTTTCTCCTCCACCTCTGACAGGAATGTATGGCTTCCCCTGTGGTCAGTCCCCTGAAAGGCAGTGTAGAAAATCAACTTTAGCATTTCTGACAAATGCCTTTTTATTTCTCAAAAATCCCTGGCTCTCAAGACTATTGTCTCATGGTGAACTTTTCAAAAAGTCTCATTCTAGCCCAGAGTTGAGCCACAACTGCTTTGTTTTAGCCATCTCCCCCCACCCCCAGCCCTTCACCTTTCTCTTCCTTCAGGCGATAAACTCCAGTGGGTGGGAAAGGGTGGCGGGGAGCCTGGGCACAGGGAGGTTGAGCTCCCAGGAAGGGAAAGTACATTATTACCCAATAATTATGGATTGCAGGTGCCAATTAGGTTGAAGAGAAAGCTTGAAACACTGAAATCCAAGGTATTGAGTAGCAAGCCCACGTGGAGATGGGAACAGGAGGTTTACGACTGGGTGAGTTGGAGAAAAAAGTCCATAGATCTCAGACATCTTTCTCAGTTCTGCATATGTGAATGTATATTGAATCAAGTAGAACTCTTCATTTGCAACTTTAAGACAAAAAGAAAGCAAGGGGAAGGAAGTTTTGGGTTTTTTTTGTTTTTTGTTTTTTGTTTTTTTTTTTTTTTGACAGACAGAGATCACAAGTAGGCAGAGAGGCAGGCAGAGAGAGAGAGAAGCAGGCTTCCTGCGGAGCAGGGAGCCCGATGCGGGGCTCGATCCCAGGACCCTGAGATCATGACCCGAGCCGAAGGCAGCAGCCCAAACCACTGAGCCACCCAGGCGCCCCTGTTTTGTTTTTTGAAGCACCATCAGAAAGAGGGAAGAGTTCATTAAACTCTCTAATTTCAAATTATATTTAACTTGATGTCAAATTCTACTAAAATTATTAAATTCCACAATACAGCTGACGGGATAAGCAAAGACATATCAATGTTATGTACTGCTTGAAGTGTACCTGGGAATAAAAAAAAAATGCTCACCTCTCAATTTATTTGCAAAATGTATATTAGACAAACATACAGTTATCTCTTCTGTTTGCAGAGTCAATAAATCTCTAGTTTAATACTTTATTTTTTTTTTAAGATTTTATTTACTTATTTGACAGAGAGCGATCACAAGTAGGCAGAGAGGCAGGCAGAGAGAGAGGAAGGGAAGCAGGGTCCCTGCTGAGCAGAGAGCCCGATGCGGGACTCGATCCCAGGATCCTGAGATCATGACCTGAGCGGAAGGCAGTGGCTTAACCCACTGAGCCACCCAGGCACCCTCTAGTTTAATACTTTAATTGCAAATAGTAATATTAGCCATCAAATAGTCATTGAGCACTCACCGTGAGCGTGAGGATGGCGACACTGTGGTCCCAGAGGGGAGGAAGGGCCAGAAGATGGTGACACACTTCACAAGGAGGCCAGAGCCTCACACAGGAATGTTCAGTGGCCACTGGCCTTTGGTGGAGGGGGACATCTGGGCACTTCTGTTATTTACGGCAACTCGCCTACATTTCAGTAAACTGCTTTCCAAAAGGTATCACGTTGCATCCTCGTTACTCTCCTGCTAGGTAGAGATCATCATGCTTATTTAACATGTAAACATCTGAGGCTTCGAGGGGATAAAGGGTCTGTCTCCAGTCACACAGGGAGTCAGTAGCAGAATTGGGAGTGGAACCCCATGTCCGGAGTCCGGGACCCAAGCGCGCGTCTGCCTCCCTTCGGAGAAGGGGAGCACTTGCCCTGCTGTGGCTGCAGCGGGCCTGCTGGATTTTGTTCCTTCTCTGGCATTACCACCCGCTGGGGAGGAGTCCCAGCTCCTCCAGGGGAAGAGGCTCTGCAATTAGACTAAATATAGTCTGCGTGAGGCTGCATCTCGTTTGGACTAATTATCCCGTCACCCATCAGAAGAACAAAGAGTGAGGAATTTTCAGGCCTCATCATTTCCATTCCTCTCCCTAGCTAGAGCTTCCATGGGATCAGCCCAGAGACAAATGTTAACAGAAAAGACATGCGGGGGGGGGGGGGTGAGGAAGGTCCGAGCTTCCCACACCCGCACAATGACTGCATTTAGAACTGGAAGAAAGCTGGCCCGGGGAAAGAGCCCTCCGTCCGGGAGACTTCTGGACCAGAGACCGTGGACAGAGCAGCCGGCCGGGCAGTTGCGTGATACGGCGACAGCCCGTGTCACAAAGTCCTCCTTGTTCTTCCTTCCGGCAAACACTCCCTGAGCACAGGTGCGAGCCACGTGGGGAGTTTATGAAAGAAGGCGCTGTAAGGAAAGCAGAAGAAACCCGCCCCGGATCCCTAAGCGTCGAATGCAAAACCAAAGTTAGAAAAATTCAAGAGGAGAAAGATAACCTTGGTCAAGACATGCGCTTGTACCAGTAAGTTTGGGGGCTGAGTTTCCTTACTGAAGGCTCATATGTCAGGGGCAAGTTTAAGCAAGGAAATGGGGTCTCAAGGAAGCCTTTACTAAGCTCTCGTTTAAATTAAGGGAGAGCCATAGAATACCTGGCATGGGGGACGCCTGGGTGGCTCAGTTGGTTAAGCAGCTGCCTTCGGCTCAGGTCATGATCCCAGCATCCTGGGATCGAGTCCCACATCAGGCTCCTTGCTCGGCAGGGAGTCTGCTTCTCCCTCTGCCTGTGTTCACACTCTCTCTCTCTCTGACAAATAAATTAAAAAAAATCTTAAAAAAAAAAAAAAAAGAATACCTGGCATGGGACAGTAACAAAATTTTTGTTTGTTTGTTTGTTTTTTTAAAAGCTTCTATTTAGGGGCACCTGGATGGCTCAGTCCATTAAGTGTCTACCTTTGGCTCAGGTTGTGATCCCAGGGTCCTGGGATGGAGCCCCGCATCAGGCTCCCTGCTGGGTGGGGAGTCTGCTTCTCCCTCTCCCACTCCCCCCGCTTGTGTTCCCGCTCTTGCTGTGTCTCTCTTAGTTGAATAAATAAATAAAATCTTTTTTTAAAAAAGACTTTATTAATCTAATTGAGAGAGCAAGAGAGAGAGCAGAGGGATGGGGAGGGGGAGAAGCAGGCTCCCTACGCGGGACTCGATCCCAGGTCCCTGGGATAATGATCTAAGTGGAAGGTAGATGCTTATCCGACTGAGCCACCCAGGTGCCCCAGTAATTTTTAAAGTGAAGCACGATGCTTAATAGAACACAAAATTCTGTTCAGCACAAGCATTATAAATAATTCTCATCAATTTGTTACTGGCTGTCATGGCTGACTTTATGTTAGAGGCCTAACGTCTGCAGGTGGGCTCCGCGCAACTGTTTCAATTAGCAATAATCGCGCCTCGGATAAACCTCATTGGCTACGATACTGCCACTGCGCAAAGCTCGATCAACTGTTTCGTCAAAGAATCTGTAAACCCATCTGTGGAAAAAACGGAGGGCATGTTTCAGATCCCACGTTTGCATATTTTAAAACCAAATCTCGTTTTTTAGAAAAGGAACATGGCTTGTTCAGCCTGTGGGACATGAAATACAAAGTTCAAAGGGTTCACAGCCTGGTCTGAATCATCATCTAACCCAGATGAGTGGGACATGACTCACATATCCTGTGTCGGGCACTCCTGCGCCGCTACTCAGGCTTCATCAATAAGGTACCGATAATCCTAATCCGCTACGATAAGGTGAGCGGAAATGGTAAATAGTCTTGCATTTCAAGTGCACAACCTAGCTTCCCTTCCGGTCTGTATGTGGCTTCAGCACAGGATTCGGCTGCAGAAGCCCACTCTGAGACAGGAGCTCCCCAGAAGCTGGAGGAGAGGGAAGGAAGCTAGAGCCCTATGCAAAGCTTCCAGAAAACACTACAGAAGGCAAAGGAGGAAGCTGAGGTGAGGATCCAGGACTCTTATTGCTAAGAAGGTTAAGACTGGCCGTTTCCATTCTTTCTGGGCTTGGTAGCTCCACCCCCCTCCCTCACCCACCCCCAAGTCTTTTGGTTCTCTCCTCCGTCTCTCTCTCTTTCTCTCTGTCTCACTCTAACTGTCCTGAGCTCGTCTCTCTCTCTTTCTCTCTGTCTCACTCTAACTGTCCTGAGCTCGTGCTCTCTCCCTCCTTCCCCCCTCCCTCTCCTTCTGGCTTCATGTTATTTTGCCTCACTAGTCCTCATTCTCTGCATTGTCCAAAATTTGTATTGCTTTGCTGCACAGATGCGAGAAAACCATTAGATCAAAAGCCAGCCACTCTGGAAGTCTGGGCTGCCCTAAAGACCGAATTGGATTAATTACGCCCAGACAAGCTTTTCAAACACTTTTTAAAAAGAAAGAAAACTAAATGGACTGAAAACTTGGGTTCAGCAGCCTTGAGATAATTTGGTTCATTTGCATATCGTGGTAGGGTTTTCAAAGGGTAGAATAGATAAGGCCTTTTCCAGGAACTTTTTTTTTTCTTTTTGTAAGTAGGCTGCGCACACAGCATGGAGCCCAAAGTGGGGCTTGAACTCATGACCCTGAGATCAAGAGTCAGACAGTTAACCAACGGAGTCACCCAGGTGCCCTCGGAACTTTTTGTAAAAAGAGAGTCAGTCAAATGCAGTTCTAGTGGTGAGTACGCTGAAGACAGACTTCCAGGTCCATTCTCTCTGCCCCCGAGAAGAATAAGCTTCTGGTTCAAGAAACCGTAAGAGCCTCCTGTAACATGGTAAGTGTCATGAGCCTAGAACTGAAGGGCTCGTTTTTCTAAGACTCATATGGGTAGAATGTGTTTCTCTCCCTTCGTGATCCAAAGTAACCAATTGTGGAATAAGCAGGTCCCCTCTAGACTGTGGTTTCTCAGCCTCAGTGTACTGAAATGTGGGGCCAGATGAGTCTGTGCTGGACGGCTGTCCTGTGCCTTGCTGTGTGTTCAGCTGCCTCCCTGACCTCCACCCATTATAGGCCAGGAGCACCCCCCTCCCACCAGGTTATGACAGAAATGTCAAAAAATGCCTACAGACTTTGCCAAATGTCCCCTGGGCAGCAAAACTGACCCCTGTTGAGAACTACTTCTTTAGAGAAGATGGAATGTTCTGTTCCAAAATATACATATAAGATATCAAATTTTTTGGGGGCACCTGGATGGCTCAGTCGGTTAAGTGTCTACCTTTGGCTCAGGTCATGATCCCAGGCTCCTGGGATGGAGCCCCACATCGGGTTCTCTGCTCAGCAGGGAGCCTGCTTCCCAACCCTCCCCCCTTCCCCGCCGCCCCACCGTCTGCCTGCCTCTCTGCCTACTTGTGATCTCTCTGTCAAATAAGTAAATAAAATCTTGAAAAAAAAAAAAACAAAACAAAACCTTCATAGCTTGCAAGGCATGTCTCCAAGCTGTTATTTCTGCTAAATTATATGCTCCCAAGGGCGGGAACTACATTCATCTTTCTTAGTTACTGCCATAGTCCTGGGATCCAGTATAGGGCTGGAGACGTGCTAGATATTTAATAAACAGTTGTGGGATGAAGGCAGGATTTATTGAGCAAATACTACGTGACAAGCCCTATGCCATCCATGTTCCTATATTAACTCTAATCGTCACGATGACACTAATAGGATAGGCATTAAAGTAAAACTCTTCAATAAAGCAAAATCAGATATTGTGTAATTGTTACTTGCCTCCCCGTTCCTGTCCTTCCCCCGGGCTCTGCTCTCAACTGGATGAGCTAACGTTCTTACAGACCAGACTGGGGAGAGCCGCAGCTCCTTCTGGGGAAGTGGGCGGGCAGAGAGTGAGTCCCCGTGTCCTCGGCGTTCTTCCAGCTAGATTTCCCTGGTTCAAAAGACACTAGGGGTGCCACGGTGATGAGGAGAGTCCTGGAATTATTGCTCCTGTCCTGGGGACTCCAGCCAGTCTCAGGACTCATCTTTGTCTCCATCAATACTTAAACCAGGGTAAACAGTACTCAGGTGGCACCACACCACAGCTGAAACTGGGAAGGGCTTAGCTCACATCGCCAGAACACTGGGAATCTAAGTCATTTCATTCATTTCTCAAAATGGTGTGCTTGCATTTTACGAGATTGACCTCTTTTCAATCTACCCGTCACCTTATGGAGGGATTTTGCCATATCATCTCTATGGTAGGAACGGGGAAACACAGGCCCTAAGAGATCCCATGCCTCTTTTCACATCACAAGGCTGCTTTGTGGTAACCCAACATCCGAACCATGCAGGGTTGGGCTGACTCTTTACTCTGCCAGACAGTACAGAGCAGGACGCACAAACTCTCCGAGTGCTGAGCTGGTGAGACCCATTCCTGCATTCCATGCGTTAGGATTCCCTGCATGGTGCACGGTGGTGGGTCACAGTCTCTATTGTGTGGGCTGGGGAGGGGCAGATGAACAAGACCTGGCTTGGGGCCAATAGCCTCTAAGCGACTCAAAGTCGGGGTGCAGCCAGCACACAGGATGAGCAGCGGGCAGGACCAGACCGGCCTGGTAGGAACAGGCAGAGGCAAACATGCAGCATCTCCTGAGGACCCGTAGGGTGTGAGGCAGCACCCAGACGGGGAGCTTGCTCACCTCTGCTGCTGTGGCCCCGGCTGGATGGTGGCCTGCTGGAGTCTTTGGTGGGGAAGAGAGCGAGCTGGGAACAGGAGGAAGCTCATGTTCTTTACACGTACCCCTTTTTCATCTGTAAGCATTCTCTTGTTCTTTACTAAGAGTTACAGTGTAGGCAGCTGCTCGGTCACCGGATGTGCGTCCGGGAGTCGGGCAGACAGGACAGACCGGGGGTCCAGCTGGGCAGAGACATCGAGCACACAACCGATTCTAGCACAGACGGCGAAAGCTAGCATGCTCTAATTTAGAGAGGAGCCACGGGACGCATGACCGCATCTTCCTGGTCTTGGGGATCCCATGGCAGGGAGGCAGACAGACCTGCTTTGGGAGATGGAGGAAAAAAAAGGAAATAGACCCCCAACACAGACCCTGCAGGTGGTCCCAGAGGTGATCCGCGGAGGGGCGGGGGGTGCTTTCAGGAAAGGAGAGCAGGGTGTGAGGAGCCCGGGGGGGGGGGGGGGGGCGCTGCCCTGGACGGAGCCCGCTGCCTCTCCCCGCCCCCAGGGGCAGGGCTGCTGTGTAACAGGTGCGCTGGCCCTCACCTCCCACGGTGCTCTCTTCCTTCTGCGAGGAAAGCCAGGTACGAGCACTTAGGACATCCCTCTCCTTTGTCAGTGAACCCATGTCATATGTTACTATGAAGATGATTTCCTATTATTTCATTAATCCAATCCCGTCCACACAGGGGAAAAACTCAAAAAGCCAGGTCTTCCAATCTCATTTATTTTTTGATGCGTGGGAAGTTACTAGTATATATTTTTTAAACATGTATTGAGACTTTTTTTTTTTAACTAGGCTCTAAACTTTGTTGCAGATCCTAGGGACATATGACACAGGAAGATTCCTGCTCTCTCTGGCATTGGTAATGTGCTAGGGGAGGAAGGCGGGGAAGAAAGCTGTGTGTAAACAGTGTAATTCCAGATAGCGATCCTCCTATCCTGAACTTCACACCATGCACTACAGTTTCCGGAATTACTACACTTACTGTTCTAGATAATATCCCGATGCTCATTACGCATGATAGTTTACTGCCCCTGCATGAACTGGAGAAAGCATGAACCCGAAATGCAGGTAAAAAGCTTCTTTTCAGCAGAGCCACTTAGCTCTGATGCTGTTATGCTTCCAGTGGGCTCGTTTGGGTCATCTCCTTTCTCCCCGACACTGTCCAGTCACATCTGCCGTCAGTGAGTTGGCTACGGCATTGATTTGCCGCAAGGGTTGAGGAGGTGAGAAGCAACGGGGAAGAGCTTTCTGGGCAGGCAGGACTTTGCAAAGGCGAATAGTTTCACCTTCGGCCGGTTGGAACAGGCTGAATAATGGGCCCCTGAGACGTCCACACCCTAATTCATGGAAGTGGTGTTGCTTTATGCGGCAGACAGAAGGGCAACTGTTTGCAGGTGTGATGAAGGTCAAGATCTTGAGTTGGGGAAATGCTCCTGGACCATCTGGGTGGGCCCAGTGTAATCCCAAGAGTCCTTAGGAAAGGGAGGCAGGGGATCTGAATGGGCAGAAGACGATGCAATGATGAAAGCAGAGCAGAAGAGGCAGTGTGTTGAGGGCTAAGGAATGAGGAGAGCTTCTAAGAGCTGGTGAGGCAATGCATTCTCTCCCAGAGCCTCCAGCAGGAAACAGCTCTGCAGACCTTGATTTTAGTCCTGTAAAACTCACTGGACATCTAACCCCTTGAACTATTAAAAAAAATAATTTTGGGGACGCCTGGGTAGCTCAGTCGGTTAAGCTGATGCCTTTGGCTCGGGTCATGATCCCAGGGTCCTGGGATTGAGTCTTGCATCGGGCTCCTTGCTCGGCAGGGAGCCTCTTCTCTCTGCGCCTCTGCCTGCCACTCTGCCCGCTTGTGTGCTCTCTTTCTGACAAACAAATAAATAATAAAATAACAAAAAAATAATTTCGTGTTGTTTTAAGCCACTAAGTTTTTATAATTTGTAACAGCAACAACAGGAAATCAGTGCATGTGTGATTTTCATCCAGACCCCACAGCAGGAAAATGGATGAATCCTTCTCCTTCTGGTTCCATCTTTTCCATCTGGTTGCAGAGCAGGACTCAGTTTGGGAAGCCGGAAAGAATGATAGAGTTGTCTAGGGAAGGAAGGTCACGCAAGAGCAGGCATCTGATCTCCTTTTTCTCTAGCTACTAAGGGTACACCATGGCCTCTTGCCTTCTTTTATAGTCTTACATCAGGAAACATAAAAAGGAGCCCTCCATGCCTTTCTCTGTGCTCCCAGCTGAGAGGGGCTGCATCGATCTGGGAAGACCAGACTGATCAGGAAAGATCAATCTGAACTAGTCCTGATATTGATTCCCTAGCAGCCCATTGAGGAGTTGATAAGGAATACATGAGCGAAGGAATACTGAAGGAATTCAATTAGTCACCAAGCATTTATTGAGCACCTCCGGTTTGCCGAGAACTGCATCGATACCAGAGGGCCAGAGATAGTGAAGCATCGTCCCTGACCTTGAGCAAAGGCAGGGAAATATAATTCAATGTGCACACAATGAATTATAAAACAATACGTCAAATTCCAAAATAGAACGTGCCATAGGAACACAAAGCACTGGCGGTCATTTCGACAGCGATTAGCAGTAGCTCTGTTCAGGAAATACCATCTGATCTGGGCTTTTTTTTTTAAATTTTTATTTATTTGACAGAGAGAGATCACAAGTAGGCAGAGGAGAGTCAGGCAGAGAGAGAGGAGGGGAAGCAGGCTCCCTGACAAGCAGAGAGCCCAATGTGGGACTTGATCCCAGGACCCTGGGATCATGACCTGAGACGAAGGCTGAGGCTTTAACCCACTGAGCCACCCAGGTGCCCCCTGATCTGGGCTTTTTGAAGGACGTACAGGAATTTCACAGAGAAGAAGAAATCCCTGTTCCAGGCCGAGGAGGAGAAACCCACAAATGGATGGTTTAGTAGCCTGTAGTCACATCACGCCTCTCTCTTCTTTCCCATCCGGGCCCCACGTGGGGCTCCATTAACAAGAGGACAGTAAGTTCCATGGAGAAAGAGTGTGAGTAGGAGTCCTGCGCTAAGGACCCTGGAGACCGGAAACTGGCAATGTGTGGGAAGACGTTTCCTTCCAAATGCAGAATTACTGACCTTGTAGCAGCTGCCCCTCAAGTCTTCTCTTCTTCTTTGGCTGTTCTAAATCCGCTGTCACATCTCGATCCTTATCCATATGCAAACCACGGGTGGTGGAACATTTCTCCCTTTTTACCTACGTGGAGACCACTACATAATTGTTCTGAAATGTGTTTCTGAAACTATGAGCACAGGACATTGTAGAAAAACGGGGGGGGGGGCAGCTTGGTCCCCTCCCTCTTTGGGAGCTTTGTACAATCCCTCAATGAATTTTGCTTTACTCTATGACTCAAGAAACTTTGCTTTGCTGTCCGGCACTTTGTTCTTTGAAGAAGAGGCAGGCCTGACCAAGAACCTTGGGCACTAAAGGAAAAGAAACCCTCTAACAATTCCTCCTCAAGGATGAATCAAAGCCACAAGTCAACCCTAAGGCAAAACTTCCAGATCAGCCCCAGGCAAGACAGTGAAGCTGACCGCTTTCAGCTTTTCTTTCCCTCACCCCGCCCAGTCCCTCCCCTTTCCAATTCTTCTCCACCGGGAGTTGACCATTCTCTGGAAACCCTTTCTTAAGACTCTCCCAATGGCCCCAAACCTGCTCCATCCCCCTGCTGTGTCCTTGACCAGGGGCCCTTGGGTCGTGTTCTCTGTCACAACCTCTACAAAAAGCCCATTTTCCTCTCTGTCCCTCTGTAGAATGTGTGTGTCTTCCTCTTTGCAGTGACCTTGGCCATGCAGCCTTCCTATTTGCTTCCCAATGGAGAGGAGGGAGAGCGTGGCGAAGCCCCTCCCTGCCCATTTTTTTTTCAAAGATTTTATTTATTTATTTGACAGGCAGAGATCACAAGCAGGCAGAGAGGCAGGCAGAGAGAGAGAGGTGGAAGCAGGCTCCCTGCTGAGCAGAGAGCCCAATGCGGGCTCCATCCTATGACCCTGGGATCAAGATCTGAGCCAAAGGCAGAGGCTTTAACCCACTGAGCCACCCAGGCGCCCCCCATCCCTGCCTTTAAGCCTGGGGTCCCGAAGCTCCTGCCAGCTTCTCCTCCACCAAACTCGACACTAGGTATCAGTTCCTTTGCTTTCCCAAACCTAGACCCCATCGATGAACGGAGACCTGTGCTGAAGGCAGCCGGGTGGGGGCAGGGAGGCTGCAAGCCCTCCGAAGGGGACAGGCTCCGAAGGGGACAGACGCGCGGTGCACGGGGAGGTGGCATTTCCAGGGCCGGTGGAGGGCAGGGCCAACGCTGCACTGTCACCCGTGGAGCGGCACTGTGGGCAGGCACCTCACAGAGTTTTGCATCTCATCAGACCTCCTGGGCCAGAAACGCAGGTGGCAAAAATAAAAAATGAAGGACAACCCCCCCACCACTACCAAAACGAGAGAGAAACTGGGGGGGTGTTGGGAGGAAAAATGCAAACCAAGCAACAATCCTTAGCTGGAGAGAAGGCACTGCCGGTGACCAGAGGAGAGGGGGTGGGAAACTGGGTGAAGCCGGTGATTAAGGAGCGCACCTGTGCACCTGTCGTGAAGAGCCCCAGGTGATGTACGGAAGTGTTGAATCACTGTATTGTAAACCTGAAACTAATGTTATGCTGTGTGTTAACTGGAATTTAAATAAAAACTTAAAAAAAAAAAAAAAGGAATTGGGGCGCCTGGGTGGCTCAGTGGGTTAAAGCCTCTGCCTTCGGCTCAGGTCATGATCCTAGGGTCCTGGGATCGAGCCCCGCATCGGGCTCTCTGTTCAGCGGGGAGCCTGCTTCCCCTCTCTCCCTGCCTGCCTCTCTGCCTACTTGTGATCTTTCTCTCTGTCAAATAAATAAATAAAATCTTAAAAAAATAATAAAATAAAAAAATAAAAAAAAAGGAATTTGGTCGATGTTCATCTTGCATGTACCATTTCAGCTTTCCTGGCTTTTGTCAGGAAACTTACCAGTTAAAGACTCCCAAAGTCAGCAAGCTCACTTGTCCAAGTTAGGTCCCTGTCCTCCCACCAACACTGAGAGACAGGGGCTCTGTTTTTAGGGCTGTACTGGAACGAACAGAACATTCCTTTGGCAGCCTTGAGTTTTCTCAGCAGGCCCTTCAGGTGGGGCCTTCCGTCATCCCAAGGATGCGGACTTGAGCTGCTGGCAACTGTGTCAGTGTTCGTTCAAGTCTTTCTACACCAGGCGCCTGGGTGGCTCAGTTGGTTAAGCGTCTGCCTTCGGCTCAGGTTATAATCCCAGGGTCCTAGGATCAAATCCCTTGGTGGGCTCCCTGCTCAGAGGGGAATTTATTTCTCCCTCTCTTTCTGCCCTGCCCCCCCATGCTCTCTCTCTCAAAGAAATCTTAAAATCTTAAAAAAAAAAAAAAAAAAGCCTTTCTAGGCCAAGGTTGAGGCCTGGTTGAGAAGAGGCTCTGAGAAGCTTGGCTGGAGTTTGGTCGAGGAGGGAATGGTGGTCACCACTCGGATGGCTGGCCTTGTCCCTGATGACTTTCCAGAACACATCACTGTCTTTGAGACACCTTGCTATTTTGTTGCTCTTGGGACCCCAAAGATACATCTCAATAAATCTTCCTAGTCTCCCAATAAATGTTACTTTCTCTCTCTTTTTTTTTAAGAAGATTTTATTTATTTATTTGACAGACAGAGATCACAAGTAGGCAGAGAGGCAGGCAGAGAGATAGGAAGGGAAGTGGGCTCCCTGCTGAGCAGAGAGCCCGATGTGGGGTTTGATCCCAGGACCCTGGGATCATCACCTGAGCCAAAGGCAGAGGCTTTAACCCTCTGAGCCACCCAGGCACCCCACGTGTTCCTTTCTCTAAAGCTACTTGGCTGGAGCCCGGGGTCAGCAGGAAGCAATCCCTAACCAAGACAAATCACCTTACCTGTGTCTACGCAGTCCGTACACGTCTCATTTTTAAAGGTTAGATGGCTGGTCCTTCTTGTTAATGCGTCGCAGCTTGTTTCACAATGACTGAAGTCATTTTCAGGTTTGTTTTGTTTTGTTTTAATACTCTTGCTAGAGCTACAGACAACACATGTAAGAGGTACTTTCTCCTCCTCCTGTAAGGTCAACAGACTTCAGAGCTCCTTCCAGCTGGAGCACGGGGCATCTCTTCTCCACAGCCCCATCTCAACAGGTTTCATTTTTATGGATTCTGGTTTGTGGAATAGTACCTTGTTTCACTGATATCTGTAAATGGCTAGTGAGGTTCTGTGAGAATTAAATGAGATACTATGCAAAGAGTACAGAGCACAGAGCCCGGCATATAGGAAGCTATCAGTATTACTATTGATGGCTACTGAGTAAAAAAAAATAATAATAATAATTAATATTGACCTTATATATTTGTACTTTCTTTCTTTTTCTCTTTCTTTCTTTTGATTTATTTATTTATTTCAGAGGGAGAAAGAGCTCCCCTCTGCACGAGTGGTGGGCAGGGGCTGAGAAAGAGGGAGAGTGGAAGCAGACTCCCTCTGAGCACAGAGCCCAACCTCCTGGGGCTTGATCCCACCACCCCCAAGAACCTCACCTGAGCTGAAACCAAGAGTCAGATGCCCCACTGATTTGAGCCACCCAGGCACCCCTGTTTGTGTTTTTTTCTTTTCTTTTTTTTTTTTTTTTAAGATTTTATTTATTTATTTATTTGACCGAGATCACAAGTTGACAGAGAGGCAGGCAGAGAGAGAGAGAGGAGGAAGCAGGCTCCCTGAGGAGCAGAGAGCCCGATGTGGGGCTCGATCCCAGGACCCTGAGATCATGACCTGAGCCGAAGGGAGACGCTTAACGACTGAGCCACCCAGGCGCCCTGAGAACACCTCTTATTTAGAGCGAGCGACCATTTGCGGAAGCTTCCTGGCGGTTCCCTTCACATGCCCACCCCTAAACCAGTCACCGCCAAAAGGGACAGATCCCCGGACTGACCTAGACTGCCTGGGAACACCCCTGAGTGGTGCGGGGGACCGAGTTATCGTTTCTGAGCAGCAGGGAGGCTGTTTGTTGAGGAGGAAATGGGGCGCGGATGCTGGGTGAGCACCCAAGCAGAGCCTACCATGGCGTGGGAGGCGAGAGAGTCAATGGCAGAGCCCACTTCCTTTTCTGAGCTGCTGAGAGTGGGTGGCCCCAGATCCACAGGGCTTGGCCAAATACCGAAGAAGGGACAGGGATGTGGCAGGGGACTTGGGTATGTTTCTGCCAACAGGAGTTTCCAATGTTTCTGCGGCGGGGGGGGGGAGGTGGGGGGCTTTATTTCAGGTTAATGGACGGAGGCATTTAACAGTGTTAGTATCTTCAGGCTATGTAACAGATGCCCACACACTGGGGCTTAGAACAATAAAAATTTGTCCTCTCTGAGTTCTAGAGCCCCGGAGTCAGAAATCAAGGTGTGGGCAGGGCCACGCTCTCCCAAGGCGCTAGGCGGAAGTGGATTCCATGCCCTTTCCTTACCTTCTGGTGCCACCAGGGATCCTTGGTGTTCCATGGTTCATGGTTGCCTCACTCCTGTCCTGACCTCTGTTGTCACATGGCCTTCTCTCCCTGTGTGTCCCGGCATTCCTTGTGTAAGGACATAGCATTATGGAGTTAAGGACCCACCCTACTCCAGTATGACCTTATCGTAATGATTACGTCTACCCTATTTCCAAATAAGGTCACCTTTTAAGGTGGGGGGTTAGGACTTCAACAAATTTTGGAGGTGGGGTACATGAACGAACCCATAACACTTACATTTACAGTATTAATTAGAACGTGATTTTTCTTCACTTCTTCCTTTCTAATCTGAGCACCCCTTTTCATTTTCTTACCTAACTGACTGATTTAGAACCTCCAGGCATTTTTTAACTATGAGTTTCCCTCTATGTACTGCACTGGCTGCATCCCATACATTTTGGAATGTTGCACTAAATTTTCTTTAGAAACTGTTGTGTGTTGAGGCTTGACTTTTTTTTTTTTTAAGAATTTATTTATTTGACAGACAGAGATCACACGTAGGCAGAGAGACAGGCAGAGAGAGGGGTGGGGGGAAGCAGGCTCCCCATCTAGCAGAGAGCCCGATGCGGGGCTCGATCCCAGGACTCTGGGATCATGTCCCGAGCCAAAGGCAGAGGCTTAACGCACTGAGCAGGCGCCCCGAGGCTTGACTTGAACTTGCTATGTCAGTATTAGTAACTGAAATTTTGAAGATAAATATGTATAACATGTTTCTTTCCTCCCTCCCTTCCTTCCTTCTCTCTCTCTCTCTTTCTTTCTTTCTTTCTTCCTTTCTTCTTTCTTCCCCTCACCTTGAAAGAGTAAGGATCATTTACTGAAGAAGTAGCTATGGATTGAGAATTATAGTGCTTAAAGAAAGAGCATAAAGACGTTGTGTATTAATGTCCTGTTTTCCAATTGTTGTTCACACCTGGGTTATGTCTTTCCCATTAGTGCTAACGGGGCCAAAGCTCCATCCCGCTGCACACATCCTGTCAGTCCACAAATTACAGACGCTGTGCCTGGGAGGAAGAAGCCGCAACAGACTGTAGAATCTTAAAACTAAATATGAAATTTGCATTTTTCATTTCAGTGCACCACTACTTTAAGTTATCTCTGTAAGCCAGCAACTTTTTGTCTAGTTAACCACCTTCATTTCGCAGAACCGTTTTTAAGACCCGTGGGTGGAATTAACTCCAAGATGTAGTGTTTCTAATTTTCAGCTTCCCAGGGATCAGAAGAGCCAAAGGCCCCAAAGGGAAGCATCTTCTATTGTTTCCCTTTGAAAAAGATGCTTTCTGGGGTGCCTGCATGGCTCAGAGGGTTAAACCTCTGCCTTCAGCTCAGGTCATGATCTCAGGGTCCTGGGATCGAGTCCCGCATCGGGTTCTCTGCTCAGCAGGGAACCTGCTTCCCTCTCTCTCTGCCTGCCTCTCTGCCTACTTGTGATCTCTGTCTGTCAAATAAATCAATAAAATCTTTAAAAAAAAGAAAAAGATGCTTTCCTTCCCCTTCTGCCAGCCCGCTCCCCCACAGCACCCGCATCTCTGGGGTGCGGAGGCTCTTCCAGTTCACACGCATCCCCCGTGAGCCCCATGCGGGCCCCCTTTCTCCGGCAAAGTCCTCCCAATCTCTAATCACATCTCGGGGAACTGGCATTCTCTTTCCGCAGGGAAAGATGCTTCTGCCACTCCCTGAGCTCACGGCCGGGAAATCGACACAGAGGATTCCTCTGACTGCATCTCCTGGCCCAGCGACACCCCTCCCTGCATTCTCATCCGGCAGTGCCCAGCCCCTGGATTTCCCGCGGGCGGGCAGTGTGTATGGACCAGGATCGTGGCTCCCCCCACCTCGCAGACTGGGAAGGGGAGCTGGCCCTTTCGGAGTGTTCTCCTCCTGTTAGTCCTGTCCAGGCACAGGCTGGAGGTAGAGCGTGGCACGGGGCGGGAATCTATTCATGGTAGAGTTCAAGCAGCCTTAGTCCAAATAACAAGTCGGACTGTCAGCTCTTCCCGCCACCTTGTCCAGACCTCCATCTTCCTGCCCTGGGCAGAGCCCCTCCCAGCCTGCTGCTTGAGCAGATGCTCCGGGGCTGCTCCTCTTCACCTGCCTGGGCCAGAGCCCATTAGCTGCTGGGAGCTGAGGCTCCCCTTGCTGAGAACAGGCTGGGCTCCGAGCTGCCAGCCAGCGCATCATCGATCGATCGTGGATTGCGCAGGGATGCTTTTGACCTTTCAAGGTTGGTTAAGCAGTTCTGTTACTAAATGTTTCCATCCAGGGTATGGTTTCTCATCTTGTAATTCAGAGGAGAAAAGGGACAGTTAACAAGGTCGTTTCTTTTAGGGACTGTAACACTCAAACAGTTTAAAAAGTTTTAAAGAAACAAAGATGGTTACAACTCTCATACGTTTTCTTTTTGGCATAGCTTTTCTAAATTTTTGTGTCGCTATTTTAAATTTTTGTGTCGCTATAATGGTATTTTCTGCACTTAATAATACCTATTTTTTAAAAATGGAAGCATAGTTGGCATATTTTTAAAAATTTTATTTATTTATTTGACAGAGAGAGATACAGCAAGAGAGGGAACACAAAAGGGGATTGGGGGGTAGGAGAGGGAGAAGCAGGTTTCCGGCTGAGAAGGGAGCCTGATGTGGGGCTCGATTCCAGGACACTGGGATCTTGACCTGAGCTGAAGGCAGGCGCTTAACAACTGAGCCACCCGGGTGCCCCTAGTTGGCATATTTTTTTTATTGAAGTGTGGTTGAAGTAGAGTGTTACATTAGTTTCAGGTATAAACAGTGATTGGACATCTCTGTACGCTTCACAGGCTCACATGAGAGTAGAATCTATCTGTCACCCTGCGACACTGTCACAGGATCATTGGCTATATTCCTTATGCTCTGTCTTCCATCCTTGTAACTTCCTCCCGCCATGACTGGAAGTCTGCCCCTCCCTCCCCGCTTCACCCATTTTGCCCATCCCCCACCTTTACCCTTCTGGCAACCACCAGTTTGTTCTTTCTAATGGGTCTGTTTCTGCCCTCCCCCCGCCCCTGTCCCCTGCCATTTGTTGAGTTGTTTCGTATTTTAGAGTGCACACAGAAGTGAAATCATGTGGTATTTGTCTTTCCTTGATTTATTTTACTTAGCATAATACCCTTTAGATCCATCTATGTTGGCAAGCTCTCGTTCTTTTTTTAACGGCTGAGTAATATTCCACTGTATGTGTATACCACATCTTCTTTGTTCAGCTATCAATAGACACTGAAGTTGCTACCATATCTTGGCTAATGTAAGTAATGCTGCAAATCGGGTGCATATATCTGTTCAAGTTAGTGATTTTCTTTTCTTTTGGCATTATTGGATCATACGTTATTTCTATTTTTAACTTTTTTAAACTTTAAAAAAAAAGATTTTGTTTATTTATTTAACAGAGAAAGAGACAGTGAAAGAGTGAACACAAACAGTGGGAGTGGGAGAGGGAGAAGCAGGCTTTCTGCTGAGCTGGAAGACCAACCCGGGGCTCGATCTCAGGACCCTGGGATCACAACCTGAGCCGAAGGCAGACACTTAATGACTGAGCCACCTACGCACTCCTCTACTTTAGGAGATTTTTGAGGAACCTCCACACTGTTTTCCACAGTGGCTGCACCACTTTATAGTCCCAACAACAGGGCATGAGGATTCCTTTTAAAGACCAGATTACTTTTTTTTTTTTTAGGGTTGAGCTGTGTAAATCCTTTATGTATTTTGGATATTAAGCCCTTATTGGACATATCATGGCAAATGTCTTCTCCCATTCAGTATGTTGCCTTTTTGTCTTGTTGATGGTTTCCTTTGCTGTGCAAAAGTATTTTTATTTTGGTATAGTCCCAGTAGTTTATTTTTGCTTTTGTTTCCCTTGCCTGAGGAGACATCTCTAGAAAATGTTGCTAAGACCAGTTTCAGAGAGGTAAGTGCCCATGTTTTCTTCATAGTACATTTTATTTAATAAGTATTGCCCAAGGGGCGCCTGAGTGGCTCAGTAGGTTAAGCCTCTGTCTTTGGCTCAGGTCATGATCTCAGGGTCCTGGGATCGAGCCCCGCATTAGGGTCTCTGCTCAGCAAGGAAACTGTTTCCTCCTCTCTCTCTGCCTACTTGTGATCTCTCTCTCTGTCAAATAAATCAAGTAAAAGTCTTTAAAAATATGAATATTGCCCCAAATTTATTTTTTAAGATTTTATTTATTTATTTTGAGAGAGAGAGAGTGAGCATAAGCGGAGTATGGGGGGCAGAGAGAGAGGCAGGATCCCCACTGGGCAGGAAGCCCAATGTGGGACTCCATCCCAGGACCCTGTGTCCATGACCTGGGCAGAAAGCAGACACTTAACTGACTGAGCCACCTAGGCGCCCCTTGCCCTAAGTTTCTATACAACCTTTATGGTGTTTTTTTTTTTTAATTAATTAATTTATTTGACACACAGAGATCACAAGTAGGCAGAGAGGCAGGCGGGAGGGTGGGGTGGGGAAGCAGGCTCCCCGCTGAGCAGAGAGCCTGATGTGGGGCTCGATTCCAGGACCCTGAGATCATGACCTGAGCCGAAGGCAGAGGCTTAACCCACTGAGCCACCCAGGCGCCCCCCCCCCTTTTTAAAAGATGTTATATATTTATTTATTTGATAGGCAAGAGCAAGCATGCACTCGTGAGAGTGGGGAAGGGGGAGGAGCAGTGGAGAGGGAAAGAATCCCAAGCGGACTCTGAGCTGCGCATAGAACCCCATATGTGCCTTGATCGAACAACTCTGGGAGCATAACCTGAACCAAAACCAAGAGTCAAAGGTTTGGCTGAACCACCCAGGCGCCCCTCTTTATGGTAGCTTTAAAGGCTGCCTAATCCGTTGAGTTCATGTGCACCACAGGTGACATAGCACTGCCTTACTCGCTGCATATTTGGATTTTTGCAGAAGTCATCCGTTGAAGAAGGTGCCAGAGAACGCAGTAGTCACTGGGGGAGGGGGTAGTCAGGGGAGCCCTAGTGAAGGTTCTGGTATCTGCTGCCATGTGAAGCCATCGGGTACCACAGGATGGGGTTGTAATAGGACAGAACCAAAACGCTCACCTATTTTGTCAGAGACTAACCCTGGTTCTATCTATGTCAACTCATGCTTCATCAAAGAAGGAAAGAAAGAAGGAAGGAAGAAAGAAAGCAAGCCAAAACCAAAAAACTCATGTAAGAGAATAATGTTGAGGCCTGTGTCATTTTTGGTACTGCAGGAACCCACACTGTCCTATCAGGCTCCAAAAGCCAGAGCACATGGTGAACTTCTGTTTGGCTCCAGGACTAGCACGGCTACAGCTGGGGGTTGTGAAGCGGGTAAGGTGGAGGCTCCTCCCCCGCCCCCCACATCTTCTATCCCATCGCTCTGTCCCCTTGGCCCTGCACAAGCATCTGGAATCGTCCTATGGCTGGTCAAGGGAGACCTAAGCAGCCTTAGGAATAGAAACAGGAATCACCTGGGACACCTGGGTGATCTCTGGGACAGAGATCCCAAGTAGGCAGAGAGGCAGGCAGAGAGAGAGGAGGAAGCAGGCTCCCCGCTGAGCAGAGAGCCCGATGCAGGGCTCACTCCTAGGATCTGGGATCATGACCTGAGCTGAAGGCAGAGGCTTTAATCCACTGAGCCACCCAGGCGCCCCCTGAAACATGTTCTTATTCTGGTCATTCCTCCCCTCCGCCGGCCCATCCACCTCTGGAAGAATCCCTCTCCAGTCAGAGAGCAGGACAAGCACCCCGGGAGCTACTGCGAATGCCGTGCTTGGCAGCTGCTGAGGCTCCTTCCAGCATCCATTTCTCAGCTTTTCTAGAAAAACCGCATAGGAGTCTCACCCTCCGTCATGTGGGTCCTTCACGGATCACCTCTGAAGGGACGCCTCCCTAGTCCGCGCTCTCTGGGATGCTGTGTTGGGTCTGGACCCGGAAGCCCGGGCGGTGGCGCTCCCCGGTGGCCTCCTGCACCCCTCAGCCGTCACCTCCTCATCAGTTACAAGCCGATGAGCATGAGGCCAAATAGGTACACTTAGTGTTGGAGTCAGTCATTCTAACCAAATAAACGTGACATATTTAATGGGGGCTTCTAATGACCCTGCTCTGGTGTGTGTCATCATGGATAATAGTAAGCAACAAACTCGAGTCCCTGTCAGACACGGCTGGTGACCCAGACATGGACTGGTCAACCAGACCTGACCTCCTCTTCACGAGCCGATCAAGCAGGAACCCTCATATGTCCTCCGCGCCTGCGATGGGCCTGCTTCACCACTAGAAGGCAAAGCTGCAGTGTTTCTGCCTCGTTTCTGGGAGCTGGAAGCGCCGGGAGAAGGTGCTAGAGAACAGAGGGTTCCTAGGCTCCTGGACTCCCAAAGCGGGGTGAGGGGCAGGGAAGGAAGCCACGAAGGTGGGAAGAGAAGGAAGGCGACATGTACTGACAGTTTCGGGTGCCCTGGGTTCTGGGTTAGCCACTTCTGCACACCGAACTTGCTGGATCCTTTCAGCCGCCCGATTGGCAGAGGAGGAAACAGAATCAGGGGGACAGAACACCCTGCCCAGGACAACGGAGCTAACTCCAGGGGAGCATGGATGGAAGCAGAGGCTGTCGATGCCCAAGCCCGGCTTTAAGGCACGAATCAGAGCAGCGAGGGAAGGCTGGGTTCCTCCTCCCAGCGGGGCTTCGTTTATAGGAACGACCAGCTCTGTTCTTACCACCTGGGCTCCAGCCACAGCGGGTCTGGGAGCTTCACGCTTCTGCCTCCAGAAACGGTCCTCGGAGGTCTGGCAGGCTCCTTTCCTTCCCAAAATTGAAATGCTCCAATGTCCTTCTAGGGTCAGGCCTTGAATCCTAAAAGACGAACCAGGTACCCTAGTCTAGGGCTGTAGGCAGGGTGTGAGCCCCAGCCCAAGCCAGGCCGGTTGGCTTGTTCCAAGCTCCCACAGGTCCAACATCACCCATTGTGGTCCAAGTTGTATTGGTCTGTTTTTATTTGGTCATGTACATTGTTTTGAAGAACACATCGTGGACAGTTCCAATCCTGGGTACATGCACAGCATTGAAAACAGAGACTGAACAAGTACCAACAAACAGCAGCGTTGTTCACAGTAGCCCAATGCTGGAATGGATCCACATGTCCTCTCACCGACGAACGCATAAACAAAATGCCTATCCATCCAATGCAATATATTTTTTTTCAGTGCAATATATTTTTTTAAAGGTTTATTTACTTGAGAGAGAGACAGAGCATGAGCACAGAGGGAGAGGGAGAAGCAGACTTCTGTTGGTCTGGGAGCCCAATGCTGGACTTGATCCCAGGACCATGGGATCATGATCTGAGCCAAAAGCAGATGCCTAACTCACTGAGCCACCCAGGCGCTCCCATAAATATAATATTATTCAGGCTTAACAGCACATGCTACAACATGGATGAAACTTGAAGACATTATGCTAATTAGACCAGTCACAAAAAGACAAATATTGTATGGTTTCCCCAAGAGGAGATAGAGAAAATAAAATTCTTAGAGACAGAAAGTAAGAACAGTGGTTACCAGGGACTGAGGTGGAGGGAAAACTGGAAAACTGGTGTCTAATGGATACAGAGTTTCAGCTGGGGATGATGGGAAGGTTTTGGAAATGGATTTGTGATGATGATTGCACAATGTCAATTGTTTAATGCCACAGAACTACACTTTTTTTTTTTTAAAGATTTTATTTATTTATTTGACAGAGATTATAAGCAGGCAGAGAGGCAGGCAGAGAGAGGGTGGGGAAGCAGGCTCCCTGCTGAGCAGAGAACAGAGGCCCTGCTGTGGGCCTCATCCCAGGACCCTGAGATCATGACTTGAGCCGAAGGCAGAGGCTTAACCCACTGAGCCACCCAGGTGCCCAGAACTACACTCTTTACAAAGGCTAAAGCGAATTTGCTGTTATGTATAGTATGCCATAATTTCAAAAATTGTGTTAAACACCTCCCTGAAAATCTCAGTCTAAAGTTGTCGGTGACCTGTCCCTGAAAGGAGCCTTATCTCCAGAGTGCATGTGGTGGGCTTTCCTGTTCTCTTGCTCCCACAGAAATAACTGATTAGTCACCAGAGTGAAGAGCAGAGATAAGGGCTTTTTTTTTTTTTTAAGGATTTTACTTACTTGAGAGAGAGGGGGAGGGTCAGAGGGAGAAGCAGACTCCCAGCCGAGCAGATAGCCTGATGAGGACCTGATCCTTGGATTCCAGGATCACTACCTGAGTGGAAGGCAGTCGCCTGAGCCACCCAGGCATCCAATAATGGGGTTTAAAAACACTTTACTATAAAGGCAACCTATAAGAAATAAGAAAAACCTTCACCATGATCTGAGCTCTTTTATACAACTATTTTCATATTTGCATGTTTCTTTCTAGCTGTGTCCATATGCAGTCTATTTTTATAGAGTTGCTGTAATATGAGATAGATATATGCATATATATAGCTTTTTCCACTAATTGTGAAATCACGAATACTTTCCTGTGATTTTACACCTTTTATAATAACTCTTATAATGGCCATATGATATTGCCTACACAATAATTTATTTATGCTTTTTATTAGATATTTAGAGTGTTTCTGGCTTTTTTTTTTTTTTTTTTACATCGGAGTTGATGCATATAGCTTTTATAATATGTTTAATTATTTCCTTGGGACAAATTCCCAAGAATGGGATGACAAAGTCAAAGGACAAACATTTTCATGACTCTCGATTCTTATTCCCCTATTGGATTCCAAAATCCAATTGTACTGACCTACAGATCACAGCATTTCAATGATACCACAGTCCATGCTATTGCTAAGGCCTACTCAGATTCAACAATATTTGAATGCATTTCTTTTTAAAGATTTTTTTTATTAAGTAGAGAGATTGTGTGTCCATGAGCTGGGGGAGGGGCAGAGGGAGACGGAGAGGATCCCAAGGAAACTCCCAACTGAGCATGGAGTCGGACGTGGGGCCTGGATCCCAGGACCCTGAGATCCCGTCCTGAGCCGAAATCAAGAGTCGGATGCTCAAGTGACTGAGCCACCCAGGAGGCCCTCGATTTTTGCATTAAAATATCTTCCTAGAACCTTAGGCTTTCAGAGCTGGAGGACACCTCTCATTTTACGAACAAAGCATGAACCCCAGAGAAATCATGTACAGCGTTCATCGTTGCAGGGCTGGAAAACAATAGCGCGTGTACAGGAATCCTTGATTGCCTGGTCCTTGAGCCCTCCGCACGCCTAGCTGGTGCAGTCTGGGTGTTTTGTTCTTTTAAAAAGATTTTATTTATTTATCATTTGGCAGAGAGAGAGAGAACACAAGCAGGGGGAGTGGGAGAGGGAGAAGCAGGCTTCGCACTGAGCAAGGTGACCCGATGTGGGGCTCGATCCCAGGACCCTCGTATCATGATCTGAGCCGAAGGCAGATGTTTAACTACTGAGCCATGCAGGGGCCCCAGTTTGGGGGTTTGTTTCTTTCCTGTTAATGCACAGCAGAGAAGTGACAGTGCATGTTTGTCCCCTGACCGTACCACCCAGAGCATCTCTTGCACCGCGTATGCTGGGGCAGTAGAAGCGGGAAAGCTCCAGACCTTTAAGACCCCACAGCTAAGCCAAGACCTCTGAGCGATAATGAAAGACTGACTGGTGCTGCTTCTAAAAGGGGGCTCCCTTAGGGCACCTGGGTGGCTCAGTGGGTTAAAGCCTCTGCCTTTGGCTCAGCTCAGCTCATGGTCTCAGTGTCCTGGGATTGAGCCCTGCATCAGGCTCTCTCCTCAACGGGGGGTCTGCTTCCCCCTCTCTGCCTGCCTCTCTGCCTTCTTGTAATCTCTGTCAAATAAAAAAAGGGGGGGCTCCCTTCCTCCTTCTGGGGGTGGTTCTGGGCGACTGGCGTATTAATCATGAAGTAGCCTGTCTTTCCCTTCCCCTTTGCCTCCACTTAGACTCCTACCTTGCGGGGCCAGGAATAACCTTTCTCCGGCTTTGTCTGTGCTCACCCTCTCTGATCTTTCAGTACTAGGTCCTCCAAGAAAGCTTTTTAAAAAAATCTTCCTATGTATCAGTTATCTATTGGTGCCTGAAACTTTTTACTCAAACTAACAATTATTCGTTTTTTTTTTTTTTTTTAAAGATTTTATTTATTCATTCGACAGAGAGCATAAGATAGGAACAGCAGGCAGAGGGAGAGGGAGAATCAGGCTCCCCGCTGAGCAGGGGACCTGATGCAGGACTTGATCCCGGGACCCTGAGATCATGAGCTAAGCTGAAGGCAGACGCTTAACCCAGTGAGCCACCCAGGAGACCCGCAAACTAACAATTATTTGTAATTTCCCGTCATTCTGTGGGTTGAGTGTTTTCAATGCTGGTTTCACCTGAAAACACTCATTCAACAGGGGTAGGAGGGCTGACCATCAAGATCTCTGGTACTTGTTGGCTCACAGCTGGGGCATCGCAGTTCCCCTTCCTGTGGCCTCTCCTCCACCGGCGGGCCCAATGGGCACGGGCGATATTCTAATGGGCACGTGCTTGTCAAGCCTCTGGTCTGACGTTGTCCCGTTGGCCAGAGCAGATCACAAGGCCACACTCAGAGTCTATGGGAGAGGGAGACATGCACAGTGGGTATACTGGGAGGCATAACTCAGGGGACCTTTCCTCGAACACATGGCTCCCATCGTTCCCACGTGCGAAATCCCCTCTCTGCTCCCGGTGCCCTCACACCTCATCTGATCACGCCCCAGGCTCACAGCGCAGGGCCTCCTGATCAGATCAGGTCCCGGTGCGTGCAGACTCTGCAGGTGCCATGCCTCTGCAGCTCTTGGTCCGAGGACTGTGAGCTTGAATGATAAACCACCTCCTCTTCTCCAGACACCCAGCAAGCAATGGTGAGAGGGGGCAGGATGACCTTGTAAGTACTCACCTCCAAAGCGGCTGCAGCAGGAGACACACAGTCATGGGGCAGTTCTGAAAAGAGCAGGAGCTGGGCGGTCAAGGCTCTCTGCTTTGGAGGTAAGCGTGCTCCTGCCCCGGGGCGGGCGGGGGGGGGCGGCTGTGAGCTGCTGGGACTGACCCCTCTGTCCATTGTTCTCGGTGCTTCTTTGTTTGCGGTCAGGGCTTGGGCTCTGCCTTCTGAGATACTCCTCCTGGTCTGCTGTGCCTGCAGCTGAGGAGCCCTTATCCTGCTTTCTGCAGTAGAACCCCCCGTCCAACGACCCCCCCAGAAAAGAGTCTGCTTGGTTAGACAAAAGCCATTCCTGCAATTAATTTGGAGATGGTTCTCTCTTCACTTTGGGCACCATGTTGGAGAGCTATGGGGCTTCGAGCTTATGATTCTTGGATCTGGGGAGGGCTACTGGGCACCATCTCGTACCTTTCTGAGGTTTTTTTTTTTTTTTAAAGATTTTATTTATTTATTTGACAGACAGAGATCACAAGTAGGCAGAGGGGCAGGCAGAGAGAGAGAGAGGGGAAGCAGCCTCTGTGCTGAGCAGAGAGCCCGATGGGGGGCTCGATCCCAGGACCCTGAGATCATGACCTGAGCCGAAGGCCGAGGCCCAACCCACCGAGCCACCCAGGTGCCCTCTTTTTGAGGTCTTAACAAAGAGTCACAGCCTCAAACTTGATTTGGTCTCTACCTTGAAGCCATGTCTTTCTTGGAAACTTGTGGGTTAGAGAGACTGGAAATACACAACACTTTATTTCATTTATTATTATTATTACTATTATTTAAGAGAGAGAGAGAGAGCATGCAAGAGTGAGCAGGGGGAGGGGCAGAAGGAGAAGTAAGAGAGGAATGGCAGGCAGACTCCATGCTGGGTCAGGAACCCTTGAGGCTCATCTCATTACCACGACCCTGAGATCCTGACCTGGGCTGAAGCAGGGATCAGATGCTCAACTGGGGGAGCCACCCAGGCACCTGAAACACGTTATTTTGGAAGCCAGTACCCCCCCCTCTCTTCCAAATTCCTATGGGACACTGAACAATTCCTCCTTCCAGTCTCTTAGAGCAAAAGCCTCTAAAAAAAAAAAAAAAGACAATTTACACTTTTAACATTCTGCCAGAAAATTCCTTGAGCCAGATTCATAAGCTTATTAGGGAAGTTTTCTACCTTCTAATTTGCTGCTGCGGACAGCTTTGTGGGACGACTGTCACCACTCCCTGTTTCACTGCTAGAGGACACAGGTGGCTGCCTTTTCCTTCAGTAAATTTCCCCCGAGACCTCCAGCCTCCCTTTGCCACACAATCCAAGGCCAATACTGCATGTCTGTGCTTTTGTTATGGTGCTACCTTAGTTCTGTACGCTATCCATTAGTGCATAACCAATCACTCCAAACTTGGAGTCTTAAAACAGTATTACCGTTTCTCTCGTGTTTGTGCACCAGCTGGGAAGCTCCTCGGTCGGTTTTACTAGGGCGCATTCTTTTTTTTTTTTTTTTTTTTTTAAGATTTTATTTATTTATTTGACAGACAGAGATCACAAGTAGGCAGAGAGGCAGGCAGAGACAGAGGAGGAAGCAGGCTCCCCGCCAAGCGGAGAGCCCGATGTGGGGCTCGATCCCAGGACTCTGGGATCATGACCTGAGCCGAAGGCAGAGGCCTTAACTGACTGAGCCACCCAGGCGCCCCAAGTTTTTCTCTATTTCTTGACATACAATGAGAATTAATCCATTTTTTTTTCTAGCCACAGAACCAATTTTTTTTTATAAAGATTTTATTTATTTATTTGACAGACAGAGATCA